>NC_047114.1:9442335-9641116 GCF_902500255.1 Thalassophryne amazonica
TGTCAGAAATGTGCAATGTGATAAGTGGGATTGGTCACAGATGTCAGAAATGTGCAATGTGATGAGCGGAACTGGTCACAGATGTCAGAAATGTGCAATGTGATAAGTGGGATTGGTCACAGATGTCAGAAATGTGCAATGTGACGAGCGGAAACTGTCACAGATGTCAGAAATGTGCAATGTGATGAGCGTAACTGGTTACAGATGTCAGAAATGTGCAATGTGACGAGCGGAAACTGTCACAGATGTCAGAAATGTGCAATGTTATGAGCGGAAACTGTCACAGATGTCAGAAATGTGCAATGTGATGAGCGGAACTGGTTACAGATGTCAGAAATGTGCAATGTGATAAGTGGGATTGGTCACAGATGTCAGAAATGTGCAATGTGAAGAGCGGAAACTGTCACAGATGTCAGAAATGTGCAATGTGATAAGTGGGATTGGTTACAGATGTCAGAAATGTGCAATGGGACGAGCGGAAACTGTCACAGATGTCAGAAATGTGCAATGTGATGAGGGGAAACTGTCACAGATGTCAGAAATGTGCAATGTGATGAGGGGAAACTGTCACAGATGTCAGAAATGTGCAATGTGACTAGCGGAACTGGTCACAGATTTCAGAAATGTGCAATGTGATAAGTGGGATTGGTTACAGATGTCAGAAATGTGCAATGGGACGAGCGGAAGCTGTCACAGATGTCAGAAATGTGCAATGTAATGAGTGGAAACTGTCACAGATGTCAGAAATGTGCAATGTGATGAGCAGAACTGGTTACAGATGTCAGAAATGTGCAATGTGATAAGTGGAATTGGTCACAGATGTCAGAAATGTGCAATGTGCTGAGCGGAATCTGTGACAGATGTCAGAAATGTGCAATGTGACAAGCGGAAACTGTCACAGATGTCAGAAATGTGCAATATGATAAGTGGGATTGGTTACAGATGTCAGAAATGTGCAATGTCATGAGGGGACACTGTCACAGATGTCAGAAATGTGCAATGTGATAAGTGGGATTGGTCACAGATGTCAGAAATGTGCAATGTGATAAGTGGGATTGGTCACAGATGTCAGAAATGTGCAATGTGATGAGCGGAAACTGTGACAGATGTCAGAAATGTGCAATGGGACGAGAGGAAACTGTCACAGATGTCAGAAATGTGCAATGTGATGAGGGGAAACTATCACAGATGTCAGAAATGTGTAATGTGATGAGTGGAACTGGTCACAGATGTCAGGAATGTGCAATGTGATAAGTGGGATTGGTTACAGATGTCAGAAATGTCCAATGGGACGTGCGGAAACTGTCACAGATGTCAGAAATGTGCAATGTGATGAGCGTAACTGGTTACAGATGTCAGAAATGTGCAATGTGATAAGTGGGATTGGTCACAGATGTCAGAAATGTGCAATGTGATGAGCGTAACTGGTCACAGATTTCACAAATGTGCAGTGTGATAAGTGGGAATGGTCACAGATGTCAGAAATGTGCAATGGGACGAGCGGAAACTGTCACAGATGTCAGAAATGTGCAATGTGATGAGGGGAAACTGTCACAGATGTCAGAAATGTGCAATGTGATGAGCTGAACTGGTCACAGATGTCAGAAATGTGCAATGTGATAAGTGGGATTGGTTACAGATGTCAGAAATGTCCAATGGGACGAGCGGAAACTGTCACAGATGTCAGAAATGTGCAATGTCATGTGCGGAACTGGTCACAGATGTCACAAATGTGCAGTGTGATAAGTGGGATTGGTCACAGATGTCAGAAATGTGCAATGTGATAAGTGGGATTGGCCACAGATGTCAGAAATGTGCAATGTGATAAGTGGGATTGGTCACAGATGTCAGAAATGTGCAATGGTACGAGCGGAAACTGTCACAGATGTCAGAAATGTGCAACGTAATGAGGGAAAACTGTCACAGATGTCAGAAATGTGCAATGTGATAAGTGGGATTGGTCACAGATGTCAGAAATGTGCAATGTGACGAGTGGAAACTGTGACAGATGTCAGAAATGTGCAATGTGATGAGCGGAACTGTTTACAGATGTCAGAAATGTGCAATGTGATAAGTGGGATTGGTCACAGATGTCAGAAATGTGCAATGGGACGAGCGGAAACTGTCACAGATGTCAGAAATGTGCAATGGGACGAGCGGAAACTGTCACAGATGTCAGAAATGTGCAATGTGATGAGGGGAAACTGTCACAGATCTCAGATATGTGCAATGTGATGAGCGGAAACTGGTCACAAATGTCAGAAATGTGCAATGTGATGAGGGGAAACTGTCACAGATGTCAGAAATGTGCAATGTGACTAGCGGAACTGGTCACAGATTTCAGAAATGTGCAATGTGATAAGTGGGATTGGTCACAGATGTCAGAAATGTGCAATGTGACGAGCGGAAACTGTCACAGATGTCAGAAATGTGCAATGTGATAAGTGGGATTGGTTACAGATTTCAGAAAAGAGCAATGTGATGTGCGGAACTGTCACAGATGTGAGAAATGTGCAATGTGATGAGCGGAACTGTTTACAGATTTCAGAAATGTGCAATGTGATAAGTGGGATTAGTCACAGGTGTCAGAAATGTGCAATGTGATAAGTGGGATTGGTCACAAATGTCAGAAATGTGAAATGTGATGAGCGGAACTGGTCACAGATGGCAGAAATGTGCAATGTGATAAGTGGGATTGGTTACAGATGTCAGAAATGTGCAATGGGACGAGAGGAAACTGTCACAGATGTCAGAAATGTGCAATGTGATGAGCGGAACTGGTCGCAGATGTCAGAAATGTGCAATGTAATAAGTGGGATTGGTCACAGATGTCAGAAATGTGCAATGTGACTAGCGGAACTGGTCACAGATTTCAGAAATGTGCAATGTGATAAGTGGGATTGGTCACAGATTTCAGAAATGTGCAATGTGACGAGCGGAAACTGTCACAGATGTCAGAAATGTGCAAGGTGATGAGCGGAAACTGGTCACAAATGTCAGAAATGTGCAATGTGATGAGGGGAAACTGTCACAGATGTCAGAAATGTGCAATGTGACTAGCGGAACTGGTCACAGATTTCAGAAATGTGCAATGTGATAAGTGGGATTGGTCACAGATGTCAGAAATGTGCAATGTGACGAGCGGGAACTGTCACAGATGTCAGAAATGTGCAATGTGATAAGTGGGATTGGTTACAGACTTCAGAAAAGAGCAATGTGATGTGCGGAAACTGTCACACATGTGAGAAATGTGCAATGTGATGAGCGGAACTGTTTACAGATTTCAGAAATGTGCAATGTGATAAGTGGGATTAGTCACAGGTGTCAGAAATGTGCAATGTGATAAGTGGGATTGGTCACAGATGTCAGAAATGTGCAATGTGATGAGCGGAACTGGTCACAGATGTCAGAAATGTGCAATGTGATAAGTGGGATTGGTTACAGATGTCAGAAATGTCCAATGGGACGAGCGGAAACTGTCACAGATGTCAGAAATGTGCAATGTGATGAGCGGAACTGGTCGCAGATGTCAGAAATGTGCAATGTAATAAGTGGGATTGGTCACAGATGTCAGAAATGTGCAATGTGATGAGCGGAAACTGTGACAGATGTCAGAAATGTGCAATGTGATATGTGGGATTGGTTACAGATGTTAGAAATGTGCAATGGGATGAGCGGAAACTGTCACAGATGTCAGAAATGTGCAATGTGATGAATGTGCAATGTGACTAGCGGAACTGGTCACAGATTTCAGAAATGTGCAATGTGATAAGTGGGATTGGTCACAGATTTCAGAAATGTGCAATGTGACAAGCGGAAACTGTCACAGATGTCAGAAATGTGCAATGTGATAAGTGGGATTGGTTACAGATGTCAGAAATGTGCAATGGGACGAGCGGAAACTGTCACAGATGTCAGAAATGTGCAATGTGATGAGGGAAAACTGTCACAGATGTCAGAAATGTGCAATGTGATAAGTGGGATTGGTCACAGATGTCAGAAATGTGCAATGTTATGAGCGGAAACTGTCACAGATGTCAGAAATGTGCAATGTTATGAGCGGAAACTGTCACAGATGTCAGAAATGTGCAATGTTATGAGCGGAAACTGTCACAGATGTCAGAAATGTGCAATGTGATGAGCGGAACTGGTTACAGATGTCAGAAATGTGCAATGTGATAAGTGGGATTGGTCACAGATGTCAGAAATGTGCAATGTGAAGAGCAGAAACTGTCACAGATGTCAGAAATGTGCAATGTGACTAGCGGAACTGGTCACAGATTTCAGAAATGTGCAATGTGATAAGTGGGATTGGTCACAGATGTCAGAAATGTGCAATGTGACGAGCAGAAACTGTCACAGATATCAGAAATGTGCAATGTGATAAGTGGGATTGGTTACAGATGTCAGAAATGTGCAATGGGATGAGCGGAAACTGTCACAGATGTTGGAAATGTGCAATGTGACTAGCGGAACTGGTCACAGATGTCAGAAATGTGCAATGTGATGAGGGGAAACTGTCACAAATGTCAGAAATGTGCAATGTGATGAGCGGAAACTGGTCACAGATGTCAGAAATGTGCAATGTGATAAGTGGGATTGGTTACAGATGTCAGAAATGTGCAATGGGACGAGCGGAAACTGTCACAGATGTCAGAAATGTGCAATGTGACTAGCGGAACTGGTCACAGATCTCAGAAATGTGCAATGTGATAAGTGGGATTGGTTACAGATGTCAGAAACTCAGATGAATCACTTCTGTTTTTAAATATTTTGATGAATCACACTGATATTCTGAACAAAAATTGCAGTTGTCAGTCAATCGTGACACATGGAGGATCTGGCTGCAGTCTGTGCATGCTCTCCCTCTGACGTCACGTGCATGCCCTGCCATGCTTTTAGTTAACTCTACTCACCCTAACCTGGTATTCTGGACTTATTTAGCACTAACGTGGCAATTAAGACACGTTTCCATGGTTACATGTCGTGCACACTCTGTGTAAACCGTGCACTCTCTGCTGTACTCTAGCCAGACCCTCTTGGACACGTCAAGTTTGATGACATCACAGCAGAGGATGATGGGAAATGGAGGAATTTCACATTTTTACTTTCATGCACAGATATTAGACGTGCAAATAAACACACTTGGAAAACATTTCACACAACAACACAAAACACAGACACACCAGTGGTAGGTGCTGCGGTCTTCTTACTCTGATCTTGGTTGCCTTGGCGACAACTCTTTCATCTGTTTCCATGACATCACTGTCCCTGGGAGATGACCAGCACAGAAAACAAGAATGTTTAAGGAGGGATGAGAGGGATCTTTCATTCTTCCACTCTGTCTTCCCTCCATCGTGCCCTTCTTCCCACGATGCCTCGATTTTTTCCTGCTGCACTGCTGCTTCCTCCATTTCTCCTCCTCTGTGTGCGGCTTCACTGCAGAGGAGGCGGAGCTAAAACTGAGTGATGCACAATGCACCAACGACACAGGCAGTGTGTGAGTCACACACACACACACAGAGAGTGAGAGAGAGAGAGAGAGAGAGAGAGAGAGAGAGAGAGAGAGAGAGAGAGAGAGAGAGAGAGAGAGAGAGAGAGAGAGAAAGCAAGGAGGAGGAGAGCTTCAACAACAGTATAAAAATATTAGAAACTGAAAAAAGACTACAAAAAATCTTGGCAGGTGAGAAAAAAATGGAGAGAAAGAGCTAAAAATGGAGACCAGACAGATCTTACTGCCCGATATTAATACAAGTACACACACACACGCACACACACGTGAGGTGTGCACATTGACAAACTCTTCCTCTCGTACTGTGACCAGAGAAAGACAGCCAGAGATCAGTGGGCCTCATTCACCAGTATCATCTAAAGAATCTTCTTAGATTCCTTAAGCTGTTCTTAAGAAGGTTCTTAAGAAAACTACGTCAGATTCATCAGCATGTTCTTAGTTTTTTGTTTGTTTTTTTTATGACTGCATAAACACTAAAAACAAAAGAATTACATAATGGCCAACACCTTACACTCTAGGAGCAAAACACTGGACCAGATTTTCAACAAACACAAAGTCAGCCTCACACGTTTTGCAGAATAATACACACAGTGATTTGCGAAACACTAAACACACTTCATACATTAGACACAGACGTATATCACGATCGTGATGTTTTTTCTTTGCAATTCCAAAGTTCTCACTGACAAAATCACCACACCCATGAGCCAGTGGATTAAACAGACATGAGGTGTGCAAACACATGATTGCTTTATTGTAGACACAACAATCAGGTTTGAGCACTATAAAAATGCAGCAGGTGAGTTCACCTGCTTTCAACCAAAATGGAAGAAGTCAGAGGAAGAGTGAGGGTGAGAGGGGGAATCCGTGGAGGACAAGCAGGAGGTAGAAGTCGAGGAAGAGGAAGACCTGAAACAGGAGGAGAACGTCCTCAAAAAAAGGAGGGGACCAACTTTGTCAAATGAAATTTGTGCAACACTAGTTGTTCATGTCATCAACCATGGATTGACGCTGAGGGAGGCTGAACTAAGAGTTCAGCCAAATCTTAGCAGATCTACAGTGGCTACGTTTACATGCTGTTAATATTCGGGATAAGGTCAATATTCCGGTTTCTAAATCATTAGGAATAACCCGTTTACATGCTTAAGCAGACAGTTACTCCTGTATACGTGGTCATTGGTATCATTTGGAATATCCCCATCTAAACAGCAACGCATGTCTTCCACCGGTGCTTGATTTGGTCTGGCATTCATGCAAATCCTGCTTCGCGTAACTTTTCGGCCACCTTCTTGTAAATGTCGCTATCTCTGCATTTTCTACCGTCAATAAAAGACATTATACTCATACTTTCCTCCTCGCTCCAAAAGTGTGGTGCTGTGCTGCCGCGTCTGGATTTCCTCATGCTTGTTTACATCTGCTTCTGTAGTTGCCGTACTCAAAAGACCAAGATTCCTTGCGGATAGGACATGCGCAGAACACAAAATAATGTTCCTTTCTATGGGGATATTCCAATGCACATTTATATGCGGGTTAGAAAAGGAGTAACCCAGGGGTCATATTCTGGTTTTTAAAAACCGGAATATGAGCATATTTGGGTTTTTGCAGGTGTTTACATGGCCGTGCGCAACCGGGTTATTGCTAATATTCTGGTTATGAAAGGGTTATGAAAGGGTTATTGGCTGCATGTAAAGGTAGTCAGTGACATCTGTCATAAGGACATTTCTGTTATGTGTCGGACGCAGCTCGGAGAACCGACCAGCGTTTGAAAGACCCAGTATGAAATAAGCAGAGCACGGTACAAAGGCTAACTGAATTTAATACATAACAGTGATAATAACAAAAGATAATATAACAAAAAGGTGCGGTCTGGCGTGGTGCGCTCCCAGCAGCGTTAACGGTCCGGAGCCAGAAGCTGTTTCGGACTCAAGGACCCCGCCGACACCCCCCAGGTGGCCGCAACAACCGAGTCTGTGAAAGAAGGAACCATTATGTGAGTCCACACTCTACACACAGAACACTTAAAGGTGTACAAACAGCAAACACTTCCTGGCTTGATTGCTGATCAGCTTCCCAACCTGCAGGCATGGAACATCCCGTTCACAAAACTCCACCGCAGTGGAAGCTGATACATGACTAACATACAGCTCAATACAATAAGGTGTGAGGGACACCACATTTACTGACTGTATAACTGTTAGTCACAAAATCCAACGTACCTCAGGAAGTGTGCTGACGAGCGTGAGACCTCACCCCCTCCTCTTTCACAGACCGTGCATCAAACCTGGACATTCTCAGCGTACGCTGCTGATGAGATGGCTCCCAAGACGACGATCTCACCCGTCTGGTCACAAGGTCGAGTCTCTGGCAAATACACACTGTGCACTCCAGTCTTAAATGCCAACATGCTCCAATCCATCCAGATGCACCTCAGCTGTGAGTCCTGACGAGTCGCAGGTGATCAGGGTGAGGTCCTGACAGCCTCAGCAACACAGCCACTCAGTCCCAAATGCACGCCACCTGGGAGGAAACCAAAAGGCAAACAAACCGGCAGCCAGGCCCCCCCAGCCATATAACAATTTCAACAAGAAAACAGATAAAAAAAAAAAATCAGTCAACAGTTACAGTAATCATTTGCTTACTGTGTTATATGCACCATATCTGTTGGGAAAGTGTAGTGACACAGACCCACAACAGGGGGCGTAAATGAACGGTCAATAGATGAGCCAAAAGGTAACAATTTAATGTTGTGAATGTGCACAACGAAATACAGACAATCACAGAATTTGATATCAGTCAATATACAGAGGTGATGTGTGGGCAGGCTCGAAGACGTCTGTCCAGAGAAGAGTCGGGTCCCACACGATTTCCACTGCCAACAGATCTGAAGTACGCCGGAGTCGCCAAGTCCTGAGTCCCCAGGTGGCCACTGTCTCCAGCTGTCAGATCTGGTACTGCTGGCAGGAGGCAGAAAAACAGTTAAGGGTGAGTGTGTGAAAACACACCCAGTAAACAGTCAGCAATACGAGTCTCTCCTTTGTCGGGTGGGAACAAACACCTCCACCTCTGAACACCAGAAAACAGTTTGTGTCGGGTTAACCTTCTACTTGTTGCAGTTCGGAGTGAGGAGTGAAAATCGTTCACTCCTCGGCCATCCACGAACCCCAGCCTCCAGCTGACAGTAGTGGGTTAAACACCTGCAAACAGTTCACAACAGGAGAAAGCAAGCAACGTGCGTCGGCACAACAATGGCTGAGAATTTACCTATAGGGTAGACGATATCTCAGCAACGAGGTGGAGTTGCTGCCCGGCTTTTATGGTGATGGTGGTTTGTGGTTGATGAGTGACAGCTGGTGATGAGGTGGTGATGACTGACAGCTGTCACTCCCGGCTGCTCCTGCGAGGTGGCTGCGCCCTCTCATGCCTGAAGCCCGCACTTCAGGCAGGGCGCCCTCTGGTGGTGGGCCAGCAGTACCTCCTCTTCAGCGGCCCACACAACAGGACCGTCCCCTCAACAGGCGCCTCCTGACGCCCGACCAGGCTTGTCCGGATGACAGGCGTAGAAGTCGGCCAGGAGGGCCGGGTCCAGGATGAAGCTCCTCTTCACCCAGGAGCGCTCTTTGGGTCCATAACCCTCCCAGTCTACCAGATACTGGAACCCCCGTTGACGAAAGTCCAAGAGCCTGTGCACCGTCCATGCAGGCTCTCCGTCGATGATCCGGGCAGGAGGCGGCGCCGGTCCGGGGGTGCAGAGTGGTGGAGTATGGTAGGGCTTGATGCGGGACACATGGAATACTGGATGAAGCCGCAGTGAAGCAGGAAATTGCAGGCCGATGTGGGACCAGGGGCAATGAGGCACCGGTAGCGGCTGGAGGAGTCCTTGTGTCTTCTGGTGATCCGCCTTGCCCCTGGCGCAGGTGGTACAGGCCTGGACGTATTCCTGGGAGTCGGCCTCCATGGACGCCCACCAGAAGCGCTGCCGGACCACTGCCACGGTTCTTCGCACCCCTGGGTGACAGGAGAGCTTGGAACCATGACAGAAGTCCAGGACTGCAGCTCTGGCCTCTGGTGGGACGTAGAGTTTGTTCTTAGGGCCGGTCCCCGGGTCCGGGTTACATGCCAGGGCCTCCCGGACGGTCTTCTCTACATCCCAGGTGAGGGTGGCCACGATAGTGGACTCAGGCATGATGGTTTCCGGTGGATCTGACAGCTCGGTTTTGACTTCCTCTTCGTGTACCCGGGACAAGGCGTCAGATCGTTGATCCTTGGTCCCGGGGCGGTAGGTGATCTGGAAGTCAAAATGCCCGAAGAACAATGACCAGCGGGCTTGCCTGGGGTTCAGACGCTTGGCGGTCCGGATGTACTCCAGGTTCCGATGGTCCGTGAAAACCGTAAAAGGTACCGCAGCTCCCTCCAACAGGTGTCTCCACTCCTCAAGAGCCTCTTTCACCGCTAGGAGCTCCCGATTTCCGACGTCATAGTTCCTTTCTGCCGGGGTCAGCCTGCGGGAGAAATAGGCACAGGGGTGGAGGACCTTATCGGACTCTCTGCTCTGGGACAGCACGGCTCCTATCCCTGAGACAGAGGCATCCACTTCAACTATAAACTGGTGGCTAGGATCGGGCTGCACCAGAACTGGTGCAGTTGAAAACCGGCGTTTCAACTCCCTAAACGCGGCCTCGCACCCATCCGACCAGGTGAAGGGGACCTTAGAGGAGGTCAGGGCTGTCAGGGGACTAACCACCTGACTGTAGCCCTTAATAAACCTCCTGTAGAAATTTGCAAAGCCGAGGAACTGTTGCAGCTTCCTACGGCTTGTTGGTTGGGGCCAATCTCTCACCGCCGCAACCTTGGCCGGATCAGGGGCGACGGAGTTGGAGGAGATTATGAACCCCAGGAAGGACAAAGAAGTGTGGTGGAACTCGCACTTCTCGCCCTTCACAAACAGCCGGTTCTCCAACAACCGCTGCAGGACCTGACGTACATGCTTAACATGAGTCTCAGGATCCGGGGAAAAGATGAGGATATCGTCCAGGTATACAAAGACAAATCTGTGCAGGAAGTCCCGCAAGGCGTCATTTACCAAGACTTGGAACGTCGCGGGGGCGTTAGTGAGGCCGAACGGCATGACCAGGTACTCAAAATGATCTAACGGGGTGTTAAATGCCGTCTTCCATTCATCTCCCTTCCAGATCCGAACCAGGTGATAAGCATTCCTGAGATCCAGTTTGGTGAAAATCTTGGCTCCATGCAGGGGCGTGAACACTGAATCCAACAGGGGCAACGGGTATCGACTGCGAACCGTGATCTTGTTCAGCCCTCTGTAGTCAATGCATGGACGGAGTCTGCCGTCTTTCTTGCCCACAAAAAAGAAACCAGCACCCATCGGGGAGGTGGAGTTTCGGATCAACCCGGCAGCTAATGAGTCCCGGATGTAGGTTTCCATTGATTCGGGCTCTGGACGTGAGAGGTTGTACAGCCTGCTGGATGGGTACTCAACGCCCGGGATCAAATCAATGGCGCAATCATACAGATGGTGCGGGGGGAGAGTGAGTGCCAGATCTTTGCTGAAGACGTCGGCAAGATCATGGTACTCCTCAGGCACCGTCGTCAGATTGGGGGGGACTTTAACCTCCTCATTAGTAGTCAAACCGGGGGGAACCGAAGATCCCAAACACTCCCGGTGGCAGGTTTCTCTCCACTGAGCCACAACCCCAGACGGCCAATCAATCCGGGGATTGTGTTTTATCATCCACTGGAAGCCCAAGATTATGCGGGAGGTAGAAGGAGTCACATAAAACTCAATCTCCTCCCAATGATTCCCAGACACTACCAGAGTTACAGGTAGTGTCTTGTGTGTGATTAAAGGGAGAAGGGTGCCATCTAGCGCCCGCACCTTCAAGGGTGAAGGGAGCGCCACTAGAGGGAGCCCTACATCCCCTTGCCCATCTGCTGTCCAGCAGATTCCCTTCTGGCCCCGTGTCCACCAGTGCTGGGGCTTGAAGGGTTAGATCCCCACTCAGGATCGTAACTGGGAGACATGCAGAAATACATGTGTGTCCCACGTGAATTTCTTGGCCCACCCTTAGCCCAGTTTCTAAGGGCGAGCATTGGTGTTTAACCACTTGGGGCAGTCTCTCTGCTGATACTCGCTTGAGCCGCAGATAAAGCACTCCCCGCGGGCCAGTCTCCTCTGTCTGTTAGAAGCTCTTAATTTTGCCCTGCTCGTGTCCATAGCATCATCAGCAGGGGGAGCTGTTGCCACACGGAGCGCTGAGGCTGTGGAGCGTGGGGAGGGCGGAACCTTTTCGGACCCGGAAGGGAGAGGGACAGCGCGTGCCCGGCCACGTCCTTCGTCTCGCTCCCAACGGCGTTCTTCTAACCAATTATCTAATTTTATAACTAGATCAATAAGCCCGTCCAAATCCCGCGGCTCATCCTTAGCCACCAGGTGCTCCTTCAGGACCGACGACAGTCCGTTTACGAAGGTGGCGCGGAGCGCAGTCGTATTCCAGCCGGACCTCACAGCCGCAATGCGGAAGTCGACTACATACTCAGCTGCGCTCCGACGCCCCTGTCTCATAGAAAGCAGCACTGTTGAAGCAGTCTCGCCTCTATTTGGGTGATCAAAGACTGTTCTGAACTCCCTCACAAACCCAGTATATGTTGCTAGGAGCCGTGAATTCTGCTCCCAAAGCGCCATAGCCCAGGCGCGTGCCTCACCTCGAAGCAAATTAATTACATAAGCCACCCGACTGGAGTCTGACGCGTACATCACGGGACGCTGTGCAAAGACGAGCGAACACTGCATCAAGAAGTCTGCGCAAGTCTCCACACAGCCTCCGTACGGTTCCAGGGGACTTATGTATGCTTCAGGGGGTGGTGGGGGGGGGTCGTTGAATGACCATTGGAACGTCTATATTTGGCACCAGGACAGCAGGAGGAGGAGCTGCAGCAGCACCCTGTGCGCGCGCTTCCACCTGTGCGGTGAGAGCCTCCATCCTGCGATTGAGAATGACATTCTGCTCGGTCATTAAATCCAACCGAGCAGTGAAGGTGGTGAGGATTTGCTGCAACTCACCTACCACGCCTCCCGCTGGCGCCTGTGCACCCTGCTCTTCCATTGGTTGTTCAACAGATGGTTGACGCCCCTCGGAATCCATGACGCTGGCCGAGATATCCTGTTGGGAAAGTGTAGTGACACGGACCCACAACAGGGGGCGTAAATGAACGGTCAATAGATGAGCCAAAAGGTAACAATTTAATGTTGTGAATGTGCACAAGGAAATACAGACAATCACAGAATTTGATATCAGTCAATATACAGAGGTGACCTGTGGGCAGGCTCGAGGATAGAAGACGTCTGTCCAGAGAAGAGTCGGGTCCCACACGATTTCCACTGCCAACAGATCTGAAGTACGCCGGAGTCGCCAAGTCCTGAGTCCCCAGGTGGCCACCGTCTCCAGCTGTCAGATCTGGTACTGCTGGCAGGAGGCAGAAAAACAGTTAAGGGTGAGTGTGTGAAAGCACACCCAGTAAAGAGTCAGCAATATGAGTCTCTCCTTTGTCGGGTGGGAACAAACACCTCCACCTCTGAACACCAGAAAACAGTTTGTGTTGGGTTAACCTTCTACTTGTTGCAGTTCGGAGTGAGGAGTGAAAATCATTCACTCCTCGGCCATCCATGAACCCCAGCCTCCAGCTGACAGTAGTGGGTTAAACACCTGCAAACAGTTCACAACAGGAGAAAGCAAACAACGTGCGTCGGCACAACAACGGCTGAGAATTTATGGTGATGGTGGTTTGTGGTTGATGAGTGACAGCTGGTGATAAGGTGGTGAAGACTGACAGCTGTCACTCCCGGCTGCTCGTGCAAGGTGGCTCCGCCCTCTCGTGCCTGAAGCCCACACTTCAGGCAGGGCACCCTCTGGTGGTGGGCCAGCAGTACCTCCTCTTCAGCGGCCCACACAACATCAGCACTTTTGGTGCCCTTCAAGTGTCATTTTACAGTAGCTTACATGTATTTTTACATGTATTCCTACTTTTAAATTCTAATAAGACAGAAGTCATGGTTCTTGGTCCATGCAAGATATCAGCATAAATGTGATCAGCTAGCACTTAGCTTAGGTCCGTGTGTTATACATCATATGGATAAAGTGAGGAAACTTGGAGTAATTTTTGATCCTACGTTGTCCTTTGATCTCCACATTAGAGACATTATGAGGACTGCTTTCTTCCATTTGCGAAATATAGCGAAGATTCGTCCCATCCTGTCTATGGCTGATGCTGAGACTTTGATTCATGCATTTGTCTCTTCTAGTTTGGACTATTGTAATGCTCTATTTTCTGGCTTACCGCAGATTAGGGGTCTTCAACTGGTTCAACACGTTGCTGTCAGACTCTTGACACAAAGCAGAAAGTTTGACCACATTAAACCCGTTTTGGCGTCCCTGCACTGGCTTCCTGTTCCTGCAAGATCAGATTTTAAAGTACTGTTATTAGTTTATAAAATCGTTCATGGACTTGCACCTCCCTGTCTGGCTAACCTGGTAAGGCTCTATGTACCAGCTTGGGCCCTGCGTTCTCAGGGTGCAGGACTTCTGTGTGTTCCCAGGGTGAATAAAAAGTCTGCCGGTCACAGAGCTTTCTCCTACTGTGCTCCAGCTCTGTGGAACGATCTCCCAGCACACATTCGGCAGTCGGATACTGTGGAGATTTTTAAGTCACGTTTAAAGACTCATTTGTTTTCTCTGTTTTATCATTAGTATTATGAAGTCTTTTTATTCTTGTATTCTTTTATGGTTGTCTTTCTTTTATGGTCGTTTTTTTTTTATTTTTTTTATTGTGTTTTAAATTTTTTTAATTGTTTTTTGTGTGAAGCGCCTTGAGACGATTTTATCGTGAATTGGCGCTATATAAATTAATAAATTTGAATTTTGAATTTATTTTTTTTCTGTATTGGATTGAGGGCCAAGAAGGACAAGGAGGAAGGGGCTCATATTCACAGCAAAAGAGAGAGAGATCATAAACATGGTTTTGGCCAATAATGCCATCAGACTCAGAGGACTTCAAGTCACCATCATTGGTGACAAGGCCATTTTCAATAATGTCCATCAGGTCTCTCTGACAACACCAACACACATCCTGAAAAGACAAAGTTCAAATGAAACAACTTTATTTGAGAGGAATTGAGAGAGGACCAAACAGCTGTGACATGAATATGTATTGTTCACTTTAACATTGTCATGTTACAGATTGCACACGTAACCGTTTTTACATCTAAATTTATCGTATACTAGACCTATGGTGAACTACACGATCTTATCTTTCACTTTATTTCACAGAGTTTTACAGATGGATGCTGAGGAAATCCCGCATGAATTCATGTACATAGATGGGGCAAGGTTCAACCAATGCAAGAAGGAGAGGGGAGAAATATCATTGGCCACAGGGCAGTTTTTGCCCACTGCTTAGACTAAAACTTCCCTACTAAACTAAAACTTCAAATCCAAAACTTCTAGCTAAAACGCAATGTGACAATACCTTAAACACATTTTCTGCTTTGCACTTTGCTTGCAATTCCTCAACATAGCTGTTGTAGAACATTACACACAGTTTCCTACATTAGACACTGAACTCAAAGATAAAATACCTTGTTATCACACGTTTAAGAAAAATGCAAAACACATCTGGCAAGTGGAAATACTTATCACCAATCAGTCTGACATTTGGCGCAACAAATCGAGCTCTTTTAAGACATTTTGTCAAATCTGCAAACATGGAGGCGATAAGCCCCAGAGGAAGAGGAAGAAGACAAGGAAGACAAAGAGATACAAGGACAAAGAAAAGCAAGAAGGGGAAATGTTTCAGGTGACATTCAAGCAACTTTGGTGGACCCTGTGATGAACCATGGCCTCTGAGGGAAGCTGCACTCTAAAAAAGGTGCTGTCTCTATAACAAAAATTGATGTAACAATTTGCATATATTTTTTCTTTTATTTCAATTTAGTTATTTCATAATGCCACAAGATATCTCTAGTTACGTAAGTTGAAATAACTTTACGTAGTGACGTTACAGTAAAAATAACTTAGTTTTTTCAACTGCTTACACACATTTTCAAAGCTCTGTGTCGTTTTCTCAAAACTTTACACACAAATCCAACTATAGCTCACACGAAATGCAAAAAGTGCACTATCTCCTGCGCAGTGAAACACAGTATTCAAAATATTCTAAACACACCTCAAAAGCAAGCATTTGTGTCACACCATAAACACATTTACCATAGTATCACATACCTGTGTATATAATTTACACACTATAGCTCTAAATCAAAAGCTCTTTTTTTTTGGGCTTTTTTTTATATATATATTGCCATACAATAATGAAAATACAGTATTATGCAAATAGAAGTCAACACAAGCAATACTGGAACCAAAAATATTTTATTTTCTGAATAAATTGGCTGCTGTTGCGAATGCAGTATTGTACAGCATACAAGAAAAAAACAAAGCAAAGTACACCAACCACCACTTACGGTGATATAGCAACCAAAAAATAGACATGTATGAAAAAGTGTGTTTTTGTTGATGGGGGAGAGCTAGTTGGGTGTTTATTTAGGGTCAATCTCTCCTCCGGGCTGGGTCTGGCCACAATATTTCATCAACATTGCATGCTATATTTTTTCTTGCTAAAAATCGAGGAAAGAATCTTCTTGTGTGGCGAATCCAACCTTGGATAGAAGTAGCATCAATGTCACCACATGCTTCCTCCATTGCCTGGAGAAGTGTAAGGCGGGCATAGGGACAATGATCATACACTTTCCAACGCCATGTTGAGAAGAATTGGTGAATATGGAGGCAAGTTGACAACAGAAAAATGGGGATGGTTGACAAACCAATTTTGGACCAGCTGGGAGCAATGAAAACTGACATTATCCCATATAACCACAAATCTTGCCTGTTCTGGATTCTCTTCATTTGGAGAAAGAATACCATGAATAGTATCCAGAAGTGTCAGGATATGACCAGTGTGATAGGGACCAAGTGTTGCATGGTGATGCAGGACACCATCCTGTGTTATGGCGGCACACGTTGACATTTCCTGCACGTTGGCCTGGGACATTGACAACTGCCCTCTGTCCAATGATGTTTCTCCCCCTCCATCTTGACTTAGTGAGGTTGAATCCCACCTCATCCACATAAATGTATTCATGGAGGATGGGGTGGGCATCCATCTCCAAAATTCTCTGTATTGGACTAAAGAATAGATTAGGATACGCACAATACAGTAGTCTGTCTCAGCAGGTGAAAGTCTGATGTCCTGGTAGTGCCATGTACATACCTCCACATAGTCACGCTGCAGGTTCTTGAGTCTGTCACAATTAGGGTTGCCAACCGTCCCTTGAAAAACGGAATCGTCCCTTATTTGGAAATAAAAGTGTGCGTTCCGTATTGACCTGAAATGGGACGCAGTTTGTCCCGTATTTCTGTGAGAATCAAAAAGTCTGTAAAATGTCAATGGAATTGACTGGCGCTTTATATGGAAACTTACAGTAAATTTGATCCCAGCCTCTCTCCTGCTTTTCACCAATGAGCTGACAGACACGAGTTGACAATACAGAATCACTCTTATCTCATTGGTCGAGGGACATCTGCTCGCAAGAAGATACCGACGTCATGAGCCGACGACGGTCGCTGGATGACAATAACAAAGCAGCATGGCTGATATCGATACAGACACCGACACTAGCACTGCAGATATGTCTACGGACAGCAATGTAAAGTCGTTACTACTCCTCCTAAAAAAAACAAAAAAAAAAAAAGAATGCAAAAATACAGGGGAGAATGAGAAAAGGAAAATGGCTGGGTGGAAAAGGTGCGCGACAACAGTATTGTTTACTTTTCAGACTTTATTTTTTGCACTTTTTATTACACTAAATGTGTAAATGTGCACTGTTACATTGTTTTGGATGATGCAAATTTTCTATTGTTTTTTTTTGTTAATTTATACAATTTTAAGTTAAGCAATAGCACTACAGAGATTTATTTTTAAAGAAGACAGAATGCTCATATTGAAATTGTGAGTGAAAATTTATTTTGCACTAAAAATAAATTGCTAAATAATAATTTGTTTTCCACGTGTTCATATCAGAACAAATGCATGTGTGCATCTACCTAAATTCAGGGTCAAGTCAACAGTCAAATGGTTAAAAATCGTTTCACACAGACGCTGGGAAGGGTGAAGGCAATGGTCAGTCGGCCGGTCGGCCCTTGCGGTGAGGTGTCCCTTATTTATTTTTCAGAGAGTTGGCAACCCTAGTCACAATTCCTTTCAAATGGGACCCTGTACAGCTGCTTCATCCGTAACTGATTCCTCTGGAGGACCCGATGAATCGTAGATAGACTAACAGCAAAACGTGATTTTGAATCTCACGGATTCTAACGGCATTATTTGCCAACACCATATTCACAATTGCGGTCTCCTGCTCTTGTGAGAATATACGACCTCATCCTCCATGATACTGTTGCCTTGGGGCAACTGTTTGTTGTGATTTGGCGCTATATAAAAAAAAAGTTGATTGAAGTTGATTTCCACTCTAGAAAATTCAGAAATACAGTAGTAAGAGTGCTGTATAAAGTCAAGGTTGTGCTGCCCTGTAACCATTCATACAGTGTCGTGCAGTAAAATGGATGCTTGGAGCTACAATAGTCAAGTCAACTCAAATTTAGTTATAGCGCACATTTAAAAACAACAGACATTGAGCAAGGTGCTGAACAAATGAAAAAGATAAAAATTTGAATAGAATGTCTGGAGTTGTTGGAAGACAGCTTTTTCCAGGATCTTAGACAAAAAAGATAGTTTAGATATAGGATGAAAGTTAGAGAGAACTGAGCGATCAAGATTTTGTAGGCTGCACCACAGCATGTTTGAAATCATTTGGAACTACTGGTATAACTGGTCCTTTTGAGGAGTGGGTCTTTTTCACTGTAAAGCACTTTGGCATTCCTTCCTGTCCTTCTCCCTAACCCCTGCTGAGTAGAGTGTAACGGCCTCACTTACATAACACTGGTGACAGGCTGGGCTGTTCACAGCTGCCATTTGGCACCACCTTGGGATTTAAAGGAATAAGTGCCATTTGGCACCACTCTAGTAGTTCCATCGTGCGCACAATATAATAAAACATGCGCACAATATAATAAAACGAGCGCACAATACAATAAAACGTGCGCACATTATAATAAAACGTGCACACAATATAATCACACGAGCGCACAATAAAACGTGCACACAATATAATAAAACATGCACACAATATAATAAAACATGCACACAATATAATAACGCGCACAATATTGTAATACGTGCGCACAATATAATAAAATGAGCACACAATATAATAAAACGTGCACATCAGACCAGAGAATTTTGTTTCTCATGGTCTGAGAGTCCTTCAGGTGTCTTTTGGCAAACTCCAGGTGGGCTGCCATGTGATGTTTAGGAAGGAGTGGCTTCCATCTGGTCACTCTACCATACAGTCCTGATTGGTGGATTGCTGCAGAGATGGTTGTCCTTCTGGAAGGTTCTCCTCTCACCACAGAGGAATGCTGGAGCTCTGACAGAGTTACCATTGGGTACTTGGTGACTTCCCTGACAAAGGCCCTTCTCCCCGATCGCACAGAAGAAGGGTGGCCAGTTCTAGGAAGAGTCCTGGTGGATCTGAACGCCTTCCATTTATGGATTATGGAGGCCACTGACTGTGCCAGTGACTGTGCTCTGACATGTACTGTCAACTGTGGGACCTGATATGTAGACAGGTGTGTGCTTTTCCAAATCAAGTCCAGTCAAGCTGAATTTACCACAGGTGGACTCCAATTAAACTGTAGGAACATCTCAAGGATGATCAGTGGAAACAGGATGCACCTGAGCTCAATTTTGAGCTTCATGGCAAAAAGGCTGTGAATATTTATGTGCATCTTATTTGTTTATTTATTTATTTTCTCGTCTCATCTAAAGACCCACTTTTATTCTCTGGTTTTTAACACTGCATGAGTTGTGTGGTCCTCTGTTTTATTGTTTTTTTTATTTTGGTAGATTTTATTGGTATTATCTTTTGCATGCTGTATGTATGTATGTATTTATCTTGCACATTCTACTTATTTTTATTGTTAATTTTCTTATTTTTAATTTATTTCTTGACTATTGGGGTTTTATCTATCGTGATTCTATGTGCAGCACTTTGGAATGTCTTTGATGTTAAATGTGCTATATAAATAAAGTGGATTGGATTGTTTGTTTGTTTTTTAATACATTTGCAAAAATCACCCTCCACCCCAAAAAAAGAACTTTCATAACACTGCCATTATGGGGTATTGCATGCAAAAATTTGAGGAAAAAAAAAAGGAATTTCATCCATTTTGGAATAGGGCTGTAAAATAAAATATGGAAAAGTGCAGCGCTGTGAATACTTTCTGGGTCCACTGTACTCATGCACAGTAAAATCACCACTGTTAAATTGTCCATTGTGTCCATTCTCTGATGCTTTTTCAATTAACACTTTTTCAATGAGTTAATGGTTTAATACTCAGTTATTCCAACTCTGGCAGTGCTGAAAAATGATTAAATTCTGATCAGTGTTCATAATATCGTTTGGCTTCTCCCTTTTTGTTCTGGATCACTACAAGCAGGTCTGATGTTTTACACCAGATTTCCTTTCTGGTACAACTCCAAATTATATGCAGAATGAGCCCAGGTGGTCTTGAACCAGGAACCTTTTGTTTGAGAAGCAGGTGCACAAACCACTTAGAAACCATGCCGCCCTGCAGGAACATACACTTTGTGTTAAAAACAACACTGTGGGTTAGAATTCTGAACTTCTGCTTTTGCTGTGTGGCAGTTTACTGTGGAGAAAGTAAACACACACTGTAACCACTGATGGTATTTTATATTGTACTTTAAGACACTTTTTTAAATCATTTCCCATGAGGTAATGTGTTCAGCAGAGCATCTTAAAGATGTGATTCACAACAAATTTGGTCAATTAATTATTCACATGCCTTGAAAAGTTACAAGTGTCACACAATAAGATGATAGCATGCTAACATTAGCATTAAAAAGTCTCTTGTGTCACATGAAGTTAACGTGCTAACATTATCATGAGCTCTGTACCGCCGTTGTGAGCGAGAGGATTTACAACACGATTTGATAAAACTGTTAAAATTTTGCTTTTAAAAACTGTAGCGTAAATATTCAGGCAGTTTTACATGGTGCCTGAAAAACTGGCAAACAAACAGTGTGTTGTTTTTTAGTTTTTCACTCGACAGACTGACTAAAACATAAGAGACACAGATTTGGGCCTGAGAGAATTATGGTTTACAGTTTTTCATCCCCTTTACAAAATATTCTCTAATACTTTGTATGTCCTGTCTTTGTCTTTATAACCTCCTTCAACCTCTTTGGATCTTTCTGAGCAGCTTTTATATGCTCTAATAAAATATATTCATGGATCAAGGATTTATAATACAATATGACACCATGTGGTCAATTTGTTTGAAGGAAGAGGTTCTCAAAAACTGAGTGACTGCAAGAAGGCCACAAGTGAGGGAAGCCACCAAGACAACAGTGATGAGTCTAAACGAGTTAAAGGTTTGTCCAGCCTTGAAAGGAGGAACTGCAATATGCAACTTTTTTAAATTTATAGATGCATTTATTAAACTGATGTTTTTATGATGAGACATCAACAAAGAAACAAACAAAAAAAATCTCAGCAAAGGCTGATATGCAATAAAAGACTGAACAGTTAAAAAAAAATAAGGTGCAAAAAGTGGAGTCCAAAAGTTAATCCACAGTAATACTCAAATGTACTGAAGCCTCTGATGAGTTCAAAAATTGGAGCTCTGGGGTTCAGATCCTCACAAAGTGACCCTTTAAAGAGTGAAGCAAGTGTTCACAAGAAAAAAACAAAAACAAAAGAAACGTCAACACAACCTGAAACAAACTGAAAAAAATAAAATAATCTCTGCCCTGACTACATTCTTTAAGTGTCAGGTGACCGCAGTGAAGAGAACATCAGAAAAAGCAACAGACTCTCAGGAAAAAAAAAGGACACAAACAAACAAAACAAGAGTAACCTGAGAGCACAATATCCCCCGCTGGCAAATGTTGCTTTGGCACAAGTTCTTGGTCCATTCTGGTAACTTTTGTCAACACACATCAGCTATTTGCACTTCTAGAAAAACTTTCAAATTAACTGTGAAAGTATGAATCAGTGTGAAACAGCAACGAATCAGGAAAGTTTAATGCTGTTGTTGGAGACTTTCTGCCTCCTCAGCTGACAGCTGCCACATGACCACAATAAAATTTCTTAAATGTCCATTTGTGTTGTGCGTTGGTGGATTTTTTGAGGCAAAACTGGTGAAAATAAAAATAAAAATTTTGTTGTATCGTTGTATCAGTCTTTGATTTGAAATTTATTTCCTCTATTTGAGCTCACAGATCTCAGCAGTGTCTCCAACAGTAAAAACCCAAAGTCCAAAATAGAGCGGCTGTGTGAATGTGGTCTGGACTCTGCGGAGGAGATTCATGGTGTCAGAGACACTGTAGAAGGACAGAAGACCTGCTCTGTGATCCAGATACACTTCGAGTCTGGACGACACACGACCTGAGACTGGAGCGTTCATACTGTTATGTCTGAAATAATATTTAATGCTATTACAAAATAACACCCAAGATATTTGATTGTTACCAAATACACATTCTCTATCGAGTCCTGTTCTCTTAATATTCTTGTATGTAACTCCAACATAAAATCCCTTCCCGCTCCACTTCACCTCCCAGTAACAACGTCCACTCAGACTCTCTCTGCTCAGGACCTGAGACTTATCAGTAAATCTGTCTGGATGATCAGAATAAGACTGTTCCTGATCCAGACGTTTTACTTTTCTGTTTTCTTCAGATAATATCAACAGTTTGTTTGCTGTATTTGGATCCAGTGTGATTTCACATGAATATTTTAGAAATCATTTCTGAGTTTTGGTTCTGCTTCTGGCAGTAAAACATCCACTTCAGTCTGTGCACATGAGATCTGCATCTGTTCCTCACTCAGAATGTCCTGTAGCTTGACTTTGACCTTTGACACGGCCACCATCACTTCCTCAAAGTACCTCAGAGGACGTGTTTGGATTCTGGGTGAGTCTGTAGCTTCAGGGAGGCGTGTCAGTGAGGGGTATTTTTGGAGAAACTGGTTGTGATCCTCTGACTGTGAAAGCTGATGAAGCTCAGCTTCTTTCCTCCTCAGATCAGTGATCTCCTGCTCCAGCTTCTCCTGAAGATCTTGGATTTGACTCATTTCGATTTTCTGCTGAGACCTGATCTGCTGCTTCACATCAGATCTTTTGACCTGATCTGCTGCTTCACATCAGATCTTTTGTCAATGAGCTGGATCAGATCGGTGAACATCTTCTCACTGTCTTCCACCGCTTTATCAGCAGAGTGACTGATGACCTCCACCTCTCGCTGGAGCACCTTCACCTCCTCACCTCTGACCTGGATTCTCTCCTGGATTTGCTGTAGACTCACCTGGACCTCTCTCTGCTTCGTGGTCCTTTCTGCAGCAGCTGACACCGTGTCGTGACCTTTATGTTCATCCACAGAGCAGAGATAACAGATACACTGCTGATCAGTACAACAGAACATCTTCATCACCTCGTTGTGATGACTGCAGATGTTCTCCTGGAGGTTCTTCGAGGGCTCCACCAGCTTGTGTTTCCTTAACGGAAGCGACATCATAGTGAGGCTGGAGGTGTTTCTCACAATAAGAGACCAAACACACCAGACAGGACTTGAAGGCTTTTAGTTTTCTCCCAGTGCACAAATCACAGGAAACCTCTTCAGGTCCAGCGTAGCAGTGATCAGCAGGAGCAGCTTGGAGACCAACTTTCTTCAGTTCCTCTACAAAATCTGCTAACATGGTGTTTTTCACCAGAACAGGCCTCACTGTGAAAGTCTGCCGACACTGAGGACAGCTGCTGATCTTCTTCTGATCCTCTCCATCCCAAAAGTTCTTGATGCAGTTCATGCAGTAATTGTGTCCACAGGGCATAGTCACCGGATCCTTCAGTGGATCCAGACAGATCGAACAGCAAAGCGCTACTCGGTCCAGCTGAATTTCGTGCTGCGCCATTTTACCTCAGTGAGTGTCGAGCAGTTCTGACGTAAGCAGCACTGAGGAAGGAGGCGGGGTATAGTTCAGTGGTTTGAACAGAGGAGAACTCACTGATTGGGAGAACAAAAGGAAGAGGGAGGAGTTTTTACCAGACCACTTCATTCCAGCCATTCTGCTCAGTGCGCCGCTGCTCGTTGGAACGACAACATACAGGATGTCTCTTCCCAGATAAATCTCTTTCAGTGCAGCTTCTTCTTCTGACTTTAACACGAACACCCACGTTTTTCATCCCCACCTGTAAATGGTAATCAAAACTCCATCCTGTCAATGTGTGCTTGAGCACGTGAAGTTGCTCCTAAACTTCTTAAATATTTATTACGACCACTCTTAAAAAACTTCAGTTATCTTTATAATTTTATTACTGGTCATTTTAGAATTAATTTAGATGAGATCTACTCATTATCTCAGGAAGACGTCACAATTATCTGGGAACTAGTTTTTGCGCATGAATTCATCAAACACGTCGGCCGCGGGCGCGTATTAACACATAATATCCAGAAACTGGATAGTTGTTCGGCCAAACCGAGAGTATCCTCAAACGATGCTTAAAGATGTCAATCATGGCTCACTTTTGTGCTGATTAAAGTTACTAACTGGGACTCTTGTCTTGTTGCAGACAAGAAACGAGAATCGTCCTCCGTTCCGTTCACACAGCTACAAACGCTGCGATGCTCTAGTCAAGTTTGAGTCGGGTCGGAATCAATAACTTCAAAGCGAATCGCAGTTTTAAATCAAATGACACCTTTTTCCAAACATTCTAATACAAACAACAAACTACAATCAACTAAACCGTTTTTTTTTTCCCCTCCCAAAATGAGACATCCTGCGTTATTGAGGAATAACATTGATGCAGACGTACAGCCGGCTGAGCTTATCAATATCTTATCAATACCCATCCCAAGATCTAAAAGACATGGTGGGATGTTGAAGAGTTTCGCTTGTTCATGTCCGCGACATATACATATTATACAAATCAGGGCTGGATCCAGAGTGAAAATCTGACATGCATTTTTGCCCAGTGATAAAATAAAAATCGTACGCGTCTTGTTATTCAATCATCTTCATTCTTTTACTCGTGTGCACTGTCACACTTCTTTTAATATATAGTTCATGGACCATAGTGAACACTTAAATGTATAAATATGATGTCCTAAAAACACTATAACAAAAATTGACTGTAAACAGGATCAAATTTATTGCCAAAATCTTTCAATTATACCTGAATCTATATATGATTTTTTTCTATTGATAAAATCAATAAAAATGTGACTGCATATATTGTTAATAATAACATACTAAGATACAGACAGTTCACAGAAGACATTTTTCATTGATACCAATCAAAATTAAACAGTCCAGCAGGTAACAATATTCATCATGTCCATGAGTAAATATACTAAAACAAATACATCACAATTGTATGTGATGTATTTGTTTTAGTATATTTAGAACATTTTATTGAGTCTTAAATCAAATCAAATCATTTTTATTTATATAGCGCCAAATCACAACAAACAGTCGCCCCAAGGCGCTTATATTGAAAGGCAAAAGCCATACAATAATTACAGAAAAACCCCAAGGGTCAAAACGACCCCCTATGAGCAAGCACTTGGCGACAGTGGGAAGGAAAAACTCCCTTTTAACAGGAAGAAACCTCCAGCAGAACCAGGCTCAGGGAGGGGCAGTCTTCTGCTGGGACTGGTTGGGGCTGAGGGGAGAGAATCAGGAAAAAGACATGCTGTGGAGGGGAGCAGAGATCAATCACCAATGATTAAATGCAGAGTGGTGCATACAGAGCAAAAAGAGGTGAATAAAAGAAACACTGGGTGCATCATGGGAACCCCCCAGCAGTCTAAGTCTATAGCAGCATAACTAAGGGATGTTTCAGGGTCACCTGATCCAGCCCTAACTATAAGCTTTTTCAAAAAGGAAAGTTTTAAGCTTAATCTTAAAAGTAGAGAGGGTGTCTGTCTCCCTAATCCGAATTGGGAACTGGTTCCAGAGGAGAGGAGCCTGAAAGCTGAAGGCTCTGTCTCCCATTCTACTCTTACAAACCCTAGGAACTACAAGTAAGCCTGCAGTCTGAGAGCGAAGCGCTCTATTGGGGTGATATGGTACTATGAGGTCCCTAAGATAAGATGGGACCTGATTATTCAAAACCGTATAAGTAAGAAGAAGAATTTTAAATTCTATTCTGGAATTAACAGGGAACCAATGAAGAGAGGCCAATATGGGTGAAATATGCTCTCCTTCTAGTTCCTGTCAGCACTCTAGCTGCAGCATTTTGAATTAACTGAAGGCTTTTCAGGGAACTTTTAGGACAACCTGATAATAATGAATTACAATAGTCCAGCCTAGAAGAAATAAATGCATGAATTAGCTTTTCAGCATCACTCTGAGACAAGACCTTTCTAATTTTAGAGATATTGCACAAATGCAAAAAAAAGCAGTCCTACATATTTGCTTAATATGCGCATTGAATGACATATCCTGATCAAAAATGACTCCAAGATTTCTCACAGTATTACTGGAGGTCAGGGTAATGCCATCCAGAGTAAGGATCTGGTTAGACACCATGTTTCTAAGATTTGTGGGGCCAAGTACAATAACTTCAGTTTTTTTGTCTGAATTTAAAAGCAGGAAATTAGAGGTCATCCATGTCTTTATGTCTGAAAGACATTTCTGCAGTTTAACTAATTGGTGTGTGTCCTCTGGCTTCATGGACAGATAAAGCTGGGTATCATCTGCATAACAATGAAAATTTAAGCAATGCTTTCTAATAACACTGCCTAAGGGAAGCATGTATAAAGTGAATAAAATTGGTCCTAGCACAGAACCTTGTGGAACTCCATAATTAACCTTAGTCTGTGAAGAAGACTCCCCATTTACATGAACAAATTGTAATCTATTAGATAAATATGATTAAAACCACTGCAGCGCAGTGCCTTTAATACCTATGGCATGCTTTAATCTCTGTAATGAAATTTTATGGTCAACAGTATCAAAAGCTGCACTGAGGTCTAACAGGACAAGCACAGAGATGAGTCCACTGTCTGAGGCCATAAGAAGATCATTTGTAACCTTCACTAATGCCGTTTCTGTACTATGATGAATTCTGAAACCTGACTGAAACTCTTCAAATAGACCATTCCTCTGCAGATGATCACTTAGCTGTTTTACAACTACCCTTTCAAGAATTCTTGAGAGAAAAGGAAGGTTGGAGATTGGCCTATACTTAGCTAAGATAGCTGGGTCAAGTGATGGCTTTTTAAGTAATGGTTTAATTACTGCCACCTTAAAAGCCTGTGGTACATAGCCAACTAATAAAGATAGATTGATCATATTTAAGAATGAAGCATTAACTAATGGTAGGGCTTCCTTGAGCAGCCTGGTAGGAATGGGGTCTAATAGACATGTTGATGGTTTGGAGGAAGTAACTAATGAAAATAACAATTGGAGAGAAAGAGTCTAGCCAAATACCAGCATTACTGAAGACAGCCGAACATAAAGATATGTCTTTGGGATGTTTATGAATAATTTTTTCTCTAATAGTTAAAATTTTATTTGCAAAGAAAGTCATGAAGTCATTACTAGTTAAAGTTAAAGGAATACTCGGCTCAATAGAGCTCTGACTCTTTGTCAGCCTGGCTACAGTGCTGAAAAGAAACCTGGGGTTGTTCTTATTTTCTTCAATTAGTGATGAATAGTAAGATGTCCTAGCTTTACGGAGGGCTTTTTTATAGAGCAACAGACTCTTTTTCCAGGCTAAATGAAGATCTTCTAAATTAGTGAGATGCCATTTCCTCTCCAGCTTACGGGTTATCTGCTTTAAGCTGCGAGTTTGTGGGTTATACCATGGAGTCAAGCATTTGTGATTTAAGGCTCTCTTTTTCAGAGGAGCTACAGCATCCAAAGTTGTGCTCAATGAGGATGTAAAGCTAGTGACGAGATCATCTATCTCACTCACAGAGTTTAGGTAGCTACTCTGCACTGTGTTGGTATATGGCATTGAAGAACATAACAAAGAAGGACTTCTACTGTAATGAAACTTATTCCCCACTTCTGGGTAGTCCATTAAAGTAAATTTAAATGTTGTTAAGAAATGATCAGACAACAAGGGGTTTTCAGGGAATACTGTTAAGTCTTCAATTTCTATGCCATATGTCAGAACAAGATCTAAAGTGCGGTTAAAATGGTGGGTGGGCTCATTTACATTTTGAGCGAAGCCAACTGAATCTAATAATAGATTAAATGCAGTGTTGAGGCTGTCATTCTCAGCATCTATGTGGATGTTAAAATCACCTACTATAATTATCTGAGCTAAGCACTAAGTCAGACAAATGGTCTGAAAATTCACAGAGAAACTCACAGTAACGACCAGGTGGACGATAGATAATAACAAATAAAACTGGTTTTTGAGACTTCCAATTTGGATGGACAAGACTAAGAGTCAAGCTGTCAAATTAATTAAAGCTCTGTCTGGGTCTTTGATTAATTAATAAACTGGAGTGGAAGATTGCTGCTGCTACTCCTCCTCCTCAACCCGTGCTTCGAGCACTCTGACAGTTAGTGTGACTTGGGGGTGTTGACTCATTTAAACTAACATAATCATCCTGCTGTAACCAGGTTTGTGTAAGGCAGAATAAATCAATATGTTGATCAATTATTATATAATTTACTAACAGGGACTTAGAAGAGAGAGACCTAATGTTTAATAGACTACATTTAACTGTTTTAGTCTGTGGTGCAGTTGAAGGTGCTATATTATTTTTTCTTTTTGAATTTTTATGCTTAAATAGATTTTTACTGGTTATTGGTGGTCTAGGAGCAGGCACCGTCTCTACGAGGATGGGGTATTGGGGGATGGCAGGGGGAGAGAAGCTGCAGAGAGGTGTGTAAGACTACAACTCTGCTTCTTAAAGTAAATAAATATGAAATTGGTCACTGGATCCTTAAACTTTGGACATAATAAACTCTACATGGTGGATCCTTGATCTCTGGACATATATATAGGGATAAACAAAATCTGTACTTTTTGTCAAAAGCATTTCCTTTCAGACATTATTGACATGAATGTCTTTCCATATATCTGAGCTGATTCTTACAGCTGCTGTGCTTCACTTCAGAATGTAATTTGTAAAGAAAATACAGCACGTCTCATTTTGGGAGGAAAAAACATTTTAGTCGATTGTAGTTTCTTGTCTGTATTACAACGTTTGGAAAGAGGTGTCACGTTATTTAAAGCAGCAATTCGTTTTGAAGTTATTCCAACCGGACTTTGTCTCAGCAAAGAGCCACGCAGTGTTTCGAGCTGTGTGAAAGGAACGGAGGACGATTCTCGTTTCTTGACAGCAACAAGACAAGAGTCCCAGTTAGTGACTTTAATCCACACAAAAGTGACTCACGGTATTTTAATGGCTTTGAGAGGGGTTAAGAAGCGCACTTGCTGTTTCTGAAGAGCAGTGAATCAACGAACCAACGAGCTAGTGGATCGAAGCATTGCTTCAATGGTTCACGGCTTCAAAGTGAAGCCGCGCCAGTGTTGCCAGATGTACGATAATTATCGTATTTGTACGATAGTTTTGCCCTCTGTGCGATGTACGATCAATAATGGGAAAAAATCTGAAATGTACAATAATTTCAGTTGGTTACCCAAACACGCATCTCTCTCTGACACCCAAGAATCATTTCGCAGGTGTTGCACTCAGGCGGCATCAAAGACACAACACACACAGGGCTGCTGCTAGCTTTGGCCGGCCCGGGACAAAGTCATTTGAAAGCCCACCCCCTCTCCATACAAAGTAATGAGTTCCCAATTCTCGGCCCTGCCCCTCCCTGGGCCCGAGACAACTGACCTGTAATGTAGACTGTTTTGGCTGCACATGCACACATACGTAGCTTAGCCCACCCCCGTCAATATTGGAAATTAAAAAAAACCGCTAAAATAGCTACATTGTATGCGTTTTGTTTGTGTACGATAATTTCTCCCAAAATACGATAATTTTGAGGTTTGGGTACGATAGTTGCATATTTCCTATCCTACAGAGCCGCTGCAGACCAAACCCTGAATATCCGACTTTATTTGTACGTCCATATGACTCTGAAACTCGGAAAAATATGTATAATTTACGGACTATAGGCTGACATGAAAACCACCGAAAAGCTGTGTTCACCGCGGGGACACGTTCGGCACTATTTGGGATTATTCAATTTTTTTTTTTTTTTACCAATGACGAACGATGCGTAAAAAAAAATTGACCGATGCAACTGCATTGGTCCAAACCGGTCTGGATCCGGGCCTGCAAATAATGAATGTTTATAAGTTCAATGGTATAAATCTTTCATGAGGTGAAAGATGGAATGTTCCATTTCGCCTCGTTGAATGGAACATTCCATCTTTCACCTCATGAAAGATTTATACCATTGAACTTATAAACATTCATTATTTTTATAGAACAGCTAAAATAGATCCTAGTCATTTGACGTATTAATTTATAAACAACAGACAAGGGACTTACAGTTCATCAGTGGTGCTTTGACATCCAACAACTTTAAAGGAGACCTGCATTGGAAAAAAATGCAGTCAGATTTTTTTGAACAAAAAATGACTTACATTTACACATGAGATCCTTCTGAATGTAGTAAAGTAAATCTGCAAGCCCAGATCTGTCATTCAACGGAGAAATCTTCATTTGAAAATGACAAATTTACAGCTAACATTTAGCCCTCCGCAAATTGTCCCTCTCATCATGGACGCTGCCGAGACGTCACGGACAAGACCCTCTCCCAGCATGCATTGCGCAAATTGTAATTTGTGGATTTACATCAGTTTGCATCTGCACCTTTTTCTTGTCTTATACGGAAGGATCTACTTTTTTTAAAACTTCATATTGTCTTGCGGCACGTTTGGTGAGTACACATTTCTTTTATTTGTGCTTGAAAATTATTTTGGGGGACTTTTTCATATGCCCGTTTGATTGAGTGGTGTCACAATGAAAATCTACTGTCTTTCGCCTCCGGTACCATCGCGGGATATGGAGGCGAGACCCGCAAAGAATACCAGTCATTAAAAATATATAAACCTCTCTCAGCATCCATGGAGCTCTGGGGCTCCGATTGCCGAGACGTGCGGTGCTGTGGATTTTGCCGCAAGAAGTCTGTCCTTGCAGCAACAGGTGTACCGGCCGCTTCGCATTAAAACAGCGAGCGTAATTTCAGGACTTGTGCCAAGTGTGCTGCAGCTCCATTCAGTAGACAGAGAGGTGATGCCGGTGTTGTGCGCTGAATCTGGCACAACACCGGCTGCAAAGCAGACATGGGCGGTGTGAGTGGGCCGCGTCAGCGGTTAACGAGCTCGTTAACGAGCCCGCAGACTTAATAAGCGCAGCGGAGGCAGAGAGCGGGAGAGGAAGCTGTCGGTGGTTTTTCCATCAAGTGATTATCCAAGAAATTGTGGATGTGCCTGGACATGCCAGAACATGTCCCGTGAGGCTTCATCACGGCGTTGCTGTGCGCCATGCGGCACTGCCACGACGCGCGAAGCCTCCGCTCCTCTTTCCATGACAAAAACTCTTGTAACAGTGGAATGTGCCATTCATTTCCAAACTGGACGCTGTGTTTTATCCGGGACGTCGTCTGACTAGCACAGGAATTGTGAAAAGACGTGGACATCAGCACTTTTTCGGCACATTGAGACAGACGTGCGGAGGAATTCCGCGCGTTGCGGCGGTGCCGCATGGCGCACAGCAACGCCGTGATGAAGCCTCACGGGACATGTTCTGGCATGTCCAGGCACATCCCCAATTTCTCGGATAATCACTCGATGGAAAAACCACCCACAGCTGTCTGAACGCCATCTCAAAGCCGTCCTGTGAGACCAAAACGGAGGTGGTTTTGTCTCGCTCCAGTAGCGAATCCATAGTGACGCGCGAAGCCTCCACTTGGCTTTCCATGACAAAATCTCTTGTTAAAAGTGAAATCTGCCGGAAAATGGTTGATGTCCAGCTCTTGTGATAACCAGAGAAATGGCACACGATGGTCATGGATCCAGACAGCCATCCGTTTAGAAATGAAATGGTCGTTCAGCCTGTCGATGGCGGCTTCGGAGCGCGGTGCGCCCCACAGCCGCTGGGGGCTGTCCTTAAAGTGACAGTAACACTCCTTATTCTCTATCAAGCCCGTAACATTTTCACCGAAAGCCAGATAAATTTTTCTAATGGTTTCCAGCTGCCAGTCTCTAACAGTTTCTGAAAAAATTCTGATGGAAAAAAAGCCCAAATCATTCCGCCTTTCCTGACAATGAAAATCCGCCGAGGGGATGGACCACTCCTCACTCAAAGCCTGCTCAACAGGCGAATGACGCAACCGACAGGCGTGGAAAAACTCACACATGCGCACGAGGGTTCAAGCTTGTCTGACGCAATCACACGATTCAAATCCATATGGTTTGTGAAAAAAATAATAAGGTCGGATACTTTTATAATAGACCTCGTATTTCTTATTGTTACATGGGAAACAAGGTACCAGTAGATTCAGTAGATTCTCACAAATCCAACAAGACCAAGCATTCATGATATGCACACTCTTAAGGCTATGAAATTGAGCTATTAGTAAAAAAAAAAAAAAAGTAGAAAAGGGGGTGTTCACAATAATAGTAGTGTGGCATTCAGTCAGTGAGTTTGTCAATTTTGTGGAACAAACAGGTGTGAATCAGGTGTCCCCATTTAAGGATGAAGCCAGCACTTCTTGAACATGCTTTTCTCTTTGAAAGCCTGAGGAAAATGGGACGTTCAAGACATTGTTCAGAAGAACAGCATAGTTTGATTAAAAAGTTGATTGGAGAGGGGGAAACTTATACGCAGGTGCAAAAAATTATAGGCTGTTCATCTACAATGATCTTCAATGCTTTAAAATGGACAAAAAAAAACAAAAAAAAAACAGAGACATGTGGAAAAAAAACGGAAAACCATCAAAATGGATAGAAGAATAACCAGAATGGCAAAGGCTCACCCATTGATCAGCTCCAGGATGATCAAAGACAGTCTGGAGTTACCTGTAAGTGCTGTGACAGTTAGAAGACGCCTGTGCGAAGCTAATTTATTTGCAAGAATCACCCGCAAAGTCCCTCTGTTAAATAAAAGACGTGCAGAAGAGGTTACAATTTGCCAAAGAACACATCAATTGGCCTAAAGAGAAATGGAGGAATATTTTGTGGACTGATGAGAGTAAAATTGTTCTTCTTGGGTCCAAGGGCCGCAGACAGTTTGTGAGACGACCCCCAAACTCTGAATTCAAGCCACAGTTCACAGTGAAGACAGTGAAGCATGGTGTTGCAAGCATCATGATATGGGCATGTTTCTCCTACTATGGTGTTGGGCCTATATATCACATACCACGTATCATGGATCAGTTTGGATATGTCAAAATACTTGAAGAGGTCATGTTGCCTTATGCTGAAGAGGACATGCCCTTGAAATGGATGTTTCAACAAGACAATGACCCCAAGCATACTAGTAAATGAGCAAAATCTTGGTTCCAAACCAACAAAATTAATGCCTCGCAGATGTGAAGAAATCATGAAAAACTGTGGTTATTCAATTAAATACTAGTTTATTGATTCACAGGATTGCTAAAAAAGCAGTTTGAACAGAATAGTTTTGAGTTTGTAGCATCAACAGCAGATGCTACTATTATTGTGAACACCCCCTTTTCTACTTTTTTTTACTAACAGCCAAATTTCATAGCCTTAAGAGTGTGCATATCATGAATGCTTGGTCTTGTTGGATTTGTGAGAATCTACTGAATCTACTGGTACCTTGATGCCCATGTAACAATAAGAAACATACTCAAAACCTGGATTAATCTTTTTAGTCACATAGCACTACTATTATTCTGAACACTACTGTACCTTAGTTCCTTCCTGTGAAGGGGTCCTGGGTTGTGCCTTGTGTATCAGACGAATTGGCAAGAATTGTTGTAAAGTCCACAGCACCACATGATTCAGAGCTCCAACTGTTCCTCTATGCTGATGACTTGGTACTGCTCTCACTCACTGATCAAAGATTACAGCAAAACCTGGGCCTGTTACAGCAGTACTGCCAGACCTGAACCCTGGCAGACAGTAAACCTAAACAAAACTAAACTAATAATAATAATAATTTAAAAATACAGATCTCAGGTACTAAAACATAATTTTACAATACAAACAGATACAATTGAACACACAAATAACTATAGATATTTAGGTCTAAAAATCAGTTCAAATGGAAAGTTTAATCTTGCAGTGACTGACCAGAGAGAAAGAGCATGCAGGGCTTTGTATGCCATAAAACAACAAATTATTATAGAAATTCCAATCCGTATTTGGCTGAAAATCTCCGAGTAATTGAATGAACTGTCCTTTAAGGCAGTGAGGTGTCAGGTCCACTTACAAAGATTTCAGCAAATGTAAGAAGCATCCAAATGAGACCATGCATGCAAAGTTCTCCAAAAACATCTTAAAAGTACACAGAAATGTCAGAAACAATGCTTGCAGGGCAGAATTAGACCCATGTCCATTAGTCCTAAGAATACAGAAAAGGACAATCAAATTCTGAAAACACCTGAAAAGTCATCACCCCAGCTTAATTATAAAGTCCATTATAAAGCCCTGCTGTGACAAAAGGTGAGCAAAGAAAAGTGTCCCCTCACTGAGCTAGTCCTGAGTTCTTTAGACACACCCACACATACTAATGCTCGACGAACCCCTGCTATAGACTCAATAGAAATCCTTTAGATTTTTCTTTAGAACAGCCTTTTCTATAGAACACAGAGCTGGTTTCTTTAGAAATGCTATTGAAATTGCTTTATAGAAATGTTCTATCAAACTTCTAGAAAAAAAGCTACAGAAATTCTTTACAAAACCCTTTATAGGAATTCTTCATCTGTTAAACTTTCTTCAGAGTGAAATACAGATATTTCTCTAGAAATTTTAGAACATACTCAGAATTCTACACAGATTTCAGTACAAAATTCTTATTCTATAGAATTTTCTTTATAAAATAATACTGCAATACAAATTCCTTAGTATACAATAGAAATCTCATGTAGAACTTTAATATTTAGAGAAAATATACTTTTGAAAATACCAAAATCTATTAATAAGATTTTACCAGTCGCATTGAAAGCATCACAGGTGAGCTGTTCCTGTGTTTAGAAATATAATGCAGTGATAAACTGTGACTGTTAATATTGTGATTTATTGCTTTTTATAAAGATGGTGCCTGTGTTTGGGAGTTTATTTTTTATTCATTTATTTTTTGTGCATTTGTTTTCCAAGTGGTTAATGCGCTTGGTTTCAGTGCAGATGGTTCCGGGTTCAAATCCCACCCCTGCCACATTTCTCCATGTAATGTGGAGTTGCGTCAGGAAGGGCATCCGGCGTAAAACCTGTGCCAATTAAACATGCAGATCCACCTTGGATTTGCTGTGGCGACCCCGAGTGCAAACAAGGGAGCAGCCGAAGGGACTTACTGTTTTGTGTTTGTGAAGGCAGCTCCACCCAGTGGTGACTGTGTGACAGTGAACAGCCCTAGAACAAAAAAACTATGCCTACCTTGGAATAAACAGCACCACAGGCAATTTCAACAAAGCTGTAAATTACCTTAGAGACAAGGTAAGAAGAATCAAAAACAACATCAAAGAAGACATCCCAATTCAAATCTGGCTCAAAATATTGGATTCCGCCATAGAACCCATTTCTCCTAATGGTTGCGAGGACTGGGGCCCACAAGCCAACTAAGAATTAGTAAAATGGGATGAACACCAAATTGAGACTCTGCTTGCAGAATTCTGTAAATCCATCCTCCATGTCCAACGGAAAACATCAAACAACGCATGCAGAGCAGAATGATGAATGACCCAACTAATTCTTAAAGTTCAAAAGAGAGCAGTTCAGTTTTATGAGCACATTAAAAATAGTGACAGCAGTACACTCCATAACAAAGCCCTGATCCACAGAGAGACTCTAAAGAGATGCCCCCTCAGCCAGCTGGTTCTGGCACTCTCTACGCAAACACAAACCCTAGTAGACCAAACCAAATTATAAGAAAACAAAAAGAAAACTATGTGACGCAAATAAAATCAATCTAAACCCAGAGGGAATTTAAATGCTATTTGGCCCTAAACAGACAGTACTCTGTGGCAGAATACATGAGCACTGTGACCAATCCAAAGCTCAGGAAATCCTTGACCAGGTACAGACTCAGTGAGCACTTTCTGATTGGCTGCACGTCACATTCAGCAGGCAGCAGGACACAACACACACTGCGATATCGGGCCAAGACAATCCAACATGTTGAATATCCCCAATTTGTGATCGGAGCGCCCCAGACGTCCTTCAAAGCAGATCAGAGCGCTCTTAATACACCACACACGGCAGGAATATCTGATATTATCTTTCAATCCAGTCAATCCAATCCACTTTATTTATAAAGCACATTTAAACAGACTCGAGTCTCCAAAGTGCTGCACAGCAAAAGCATAAACATGCATAATAGTAATAATAACAATAATAATAGTAAAATAGATAAAAATAAATAAAAATAAATAAATAAATAAATAAATAAATAAAACCATGATAAAACAATAAATTTCAATAAAATAAAAAACAAACTAAGCCACGAGGACCGTACAACTCACACGGTGTCAAAAGCCAAACAATAAAAGTGGGCCTTAAGCTCTTTAGCATCATCACGATTGTCAGGGTGCCCTCAAGATCGTTGGAAGGGGAAGATCGGTCCGATATCGGCCTAATTAACTTGCTGTGTGAACCAGGCATAAGACACCAGAAACACGTACTTCCCACAGAGCACAAACACCCAACCAGACTTTGAGAATATGACCAACATCAACAAACTTCCATATCTGTTGGATGAAGTACAACAATGTGCAGGTTTGTGAGCTGCTGCGACACAAAAAGAAGGAGCAACAAACATAAATCACCATAAACCCATATGTATTTGTGGTGTATTCAATTGAATATACAACCCCAATTCCAATGAAGTTGGGACATTGTGTGAAATGTAAATAAAAACAGAAAACAATGATTTACTAATCCTCTTCAACCAATATTCAATTGAATACACCACAAAGACAAGATATTTAATGTTCAAACTAAAAGACATTTTTTTTTTGTGCAAATATTTGCTCATTTTGAAATGGATGCCTGCAACACGTTTCAAAAAAGCTGGGGCAGTGGTATCTTTACCACTGTGTTACATCACCTTTCCTTCTAACAACACTCAATAAGCTTTTGGGAACTGAGGACACTAACTGTGAGTGTCATGATTGGGTATAAAAGGTGCGTCCCAAAAGGCTCTGCCATTCACAAACAAAGATGGGGCGAGGATCACTACATTGTGAACATAACGCCACTTTGTGAACAACTGCATCCCACTCACACATCTGCATTATTATATACTTACCTATATTATATATCTATATCACATCTGTATTACATATTTGCATTTGTATTGTTATTGCACTACTACTACACTACAGTCTCTTTCACTTTGCGCCGATATTTTTTTAAACTGTAGAACATGTATATAGCCCTCCCTCCCCTTATATCCTCCAGAATTTAACTACTGTGTACTTTAAATTTTACTTTTTTTTTGCACAATCTTTGTTTATTTTTACGCAATTTGGGCATGTTGCACCATCATTTCACTGCTTTGTGTGACAGACAAATCAGAAAACTGTTTACTTGTACAATATATGTTATATGTACCACCTATATTTTTATTTTGTGTGCATGTACTTTTTGTTCTCATATACACTCAGAACATATTTGAAAGTGCATATTCTCCTCAGAAGAAAATTTCAATTTTAAATCTAGAGGTTTTCAAAGAATTGAAATGTAATTTGATTGTGTACATACATATGTATATATGTGTGTGCATTAAAGAAACTTAATTATCAATCAATCAATCAATTTTATTTATATAGCGCCAAATCACAACAAACAGTTGCCCCAAGGCGCTTTATATTGTAAGGCAAGGCCATACAATAATTACAGAAAAATCCCAACGGTCAAAACGACCCCCTGTGAGCAAGCACTTGGCGACAGTGAGAAGGAAAAACTCCCTTTTAACAGGAAGAAACCTCCAGCAGAACCAGGCTCAGGGAGGGGCAGTCTTCTGCTGGGACTGGTTGGGGCTGAGGGGAGAGAATCAAGAAAAAGACATGCTGTGGAAGAGAGCAGAGATCAATCACTAATGATTAAATGTAGAGTGGTGCATACAGAGCAAAAAGAGAAAGAAACACTCAGTGCATCATGGGAACCCCCCAGCAGTCTAAGTCTATAGCAGCATAACTAAGGGATGGTTCAGGGTCACCTGATCCAGCCCTAACTATAAGCTTTAGCAAAAGGGAAAGTTTTAAGCCTAATCTTAAAAGTAGAGAGGGTGTCTGTCTCCCTGATCTGAATTGGGAGCTGGTTCCACAGGAGAGGAGCCTGAAAGCTGAAGGCTCTGCCTCCCATTCTACTCTTACAAACCCTAGGAACTACAAGTAAGCCTGCAGTCTGAGAGCGAAGCGCTCTATTGGGGTGATATGGTACTATGAGGTCCCTAAGATAAGATGGGACCTGATTATTCAAAACCTTATAAGTAAGAAGAAGAATTTTAAATTCTATTCTAGAATTAACAGGAAGCCAATGAAGAGAGGCCAATATGGGTGAAATATGCTCTTCTGTATCGTTTTCTATAAAAATGTTTCTAAATTGAAAGTTAACATACAAAATCTGAAATGAAACCACAGGGAAAAGATTTAATGTCTCTGCCCCTCCCTGAGCCTGGTTCTGCTGGAGGTTTCTTCCTGTTAAAAGGGAGTTTTTCCTTCCCACTGTCGCCAAGTGCTTGCTCACAGGTGGTCGTTTTGACCGTTGGGGTTTTTCCGTAATTATTGTATGGCTTTGTCTTACAATATAAAGCGCCTTGGGGCAACTGTTTGTTGTGATTTGGCGCTATATAAATAAAATTGATTTGATTTGAATGTTGATTCTTACCTGTTACAAACAGTTTGACACCAGAACTACACATTGACTCACAAACCACAATCAAACAAAAACGGGTCTTCACACTCCCTGATGTTTTAATTTTCAAATCAACATTATCGTCTTATTTTTTCTTCATCGCGTCACTGATGGGCGGAGTCACAGGTAGAATAAGTCTGTTTACCAAAATATCTCTGGAACAGATGCTGGCACAGAACTAAAAACATAAGGCTGTGTTATGACAATATATATATATATTTGACTGACCTTTGACCTTCACAGTTAGCTTTAAAATTGGCAAAATATGCCAATTTTGTCCACCTGTACTTTCTCAAATTGGGAAGTTATATTTCTGTGTAGTACTTGTCAAAGGTCAATTTTAAGCTAACAGAAGCAGTCTTTTGGAGGAGCTCCCCCACAAAATCCATGACCATATCTCACTTTGAATTTCAGTCACATCTGATCCACAGTCAGGTTTTGCAGGGATGAACTGTGTCTGATCCTGATGCAGTGAGAGCAGGATTATACACAGGAAATTTTGCTGAGTAAAATTTACTCTGCTGGGATAACATTTGATCCCAGTCTAAATAAAGTAAATTACACTATCATAGAGTGAATCAGCTCGACAGCTGTCACGGACTGAACGGTCCGCCTTGCCTCCACTGTGCATGTGTCACGCTGGAGCCCAGCCGCCCGTGTGTGACAGAGTTTCTCCACCCAAAGCAATCAAAGGGATTATTAACCATCAGATGACAAAGTAAAACCTCTTGAATCATTCTAAAGTCAATTTTAAGCAGAAATGAGGCTTTAAACAGTGACATATTGAAATGTCTGACGTTCAGTGAACGCATCAGCTAACAGCTTGTGCAGCTGCACCAATCTGATCGCTTCCTCCCTCTGTTATTATAAAATGGTAAATGGACAGCATTTATGTAGCGCTTTTCCATCTGCATCAGACGCTCAAAACGCTTTACAATAATGCCTCACATTCACCCCGATGTCAGGCTGCTGCCATACAAGGCGCTCACTACACACCGGGAGCAACTAGGGGCTGGGATTTGAACCAAGGATCTTCTGGTCTCAAGCCCAATGCCTTAACCACTGGACCATCACCTCCCCATGGAATAATGCTGAATTTATGCGGACAGGATTGTTGTACATAAGCTTCAGATATCTGTTGCTGAGACAGATGATGACTGGAGTGCAGATTTAAGCAAAAACGAGGTGATTATTAGTGAACCATGGCTGATGACGTAAGCACAGTGAAGGCGGAGCTGACAGAGGACCGTTCAGTCTGCGACACTATCTGTTCAATGCAAGTGGTTTTACTCCAATAAGAGTTGATTTTACACTGTTTTGAGTTGATTTAGCTCTGTGATAGAGTATAATTCATTCTGTTTGGACTGGGATCAAATGCCTAGCAGAGTAAATTTTCCTGGTTAGAGTGTCACTGTGAAGATGAAGATGATGATGAAGGACAGAGCGTTGTGTCCGCCTCTCGTCTTTGATTCCAGACTTTGTTAAGAACTAGATCAGGCCTGTACGTGGACTTGGTCCACCCCCCTTCGTCTGAGGTACAGTTCTTGTTCGTATTTCTGTAGTTGGATCATGAAGCCGGCGTTTGGGTCGATCGCATGACGAGCCGCCTTCACTTTCTGCAAAAACAAAGCAGCTTTTAAAAACCTATATTTAACTTTTTGTTCATTTTCGTTTTATTCAGGAGAACTTTTCCCCCTGAGATCTTTCCCGCTAGGCGCAGCAAGTGCTGGGGGAAAAGTTCTCCCCCAGTCCACACAAGAACCTCTGTGCACTGTCCCATGGAAAAGGCACGTTATGAGTAACGATAAACAATTCTCCTTTCTTGCCTGCAACAACAGACGAGTCGCGGTAGTAACTTTAATCAGCAGAAAGGTGAAACACGTTTGACATCTTTACATGGCTTTGACAGAGGTTGATGAATAAACTGTGAACCCACTGCTTCTAAATAACAACCAGCGGGTTCACAATCAACATGGAGAAATGATCATTTTCCCATTGCACACCCTTGGAAACAGCGTAACAGCCCAACTGCAGCGGAATTTTTTCAGGCAGCACCGTAACGGGCCATTATGCTGTTATAACACTAGCGAGAACCCTGTGGAGGTGCACTTCCGGCTCATCCTTCCACAATCGCGACATGCCGGCAGGATTTGATGTGCCTGTTCACACCGAATTTCCCTCAAACACAATAAGACTGTTTCAAATGCTGTTTTGACACTGAGAATATTCAGAATGCAGTCAGAGTCCACTTTGACTACTGTTCGATATATATCCATCTCAAACGCACCTCAACAGTTGGGTGTATGTGCTCAACATTCGGGCAGGTTGCACAACTGTTTGGAATGCTCCTCGACACTTCCTGAATGTGGATCGAATTTAGGCTCCTTCAGCCTCTAATGTGACGGGGGGTATTAGTAAAGACTGGAAGGACTTTTCTTAATTTTGCTCCCTGAGTGACACCAGAACGATGCATTTCACTTAAAAATGCACATGCCCATGAGTGTTTCTTAATTGGCTATATAGTGTGCTCCAAACGTATTGCAACACTTAATATTTCACACATTTTAATTTGTTTATGCCATTTCAAATACAAATTAATAATAAAAAAAAAAATTCAAAAATGATTTTCCTTAAACTCAAACTGAAAGCAAATCTCTACAACTCGATATAAATTAATTAAAAATATAAAAGCCAAGATGATGGGTCCCTTTGGTATAATACATGTAAATAATCAGTTTTACTAGGATCACATCTGTGAGGACAGAGTCTGAGATTAACGACCCAATTTATGCCTCAGACATCTCAAATTCACCTCATTGTCCTTTCGACAGAGATGTGTGATGACATCATCAACTCAGTCTATAACTAAGTCTTTCTCCTTCTTTTTCTTGTTATTATAGTATTTTCTGTGTTGCTGCATTTTTTAATCTTTTTGTGAACCTACTGCCCCTGTGGTTGATGGGGGTATTGCAACAGATGTGCACTGATTTTCAGATCCAAACACAGAATTGATTCTAGAGCGTAACCATACAGTCAGATCTGGCCCCACCCTTTTTTCATTGCTCACACCTGCTTCCAGCACCAATTTATTGTTGCTCTCAGAATGTTAATAAAAAAAAAATAATAAAATAATAATAATCAATCATAATAGTAACAGTTCCTGATTGGCTGGAAGGTGTCACATGATCATCGGTTTAACCTGCATCCACCAGTGCTCAGTACTGACCTCCAGGTAACCATAGCAACAGCACCCATGATGAGTCTCACCTGTAACGCCTCCACCATGGACAGCTTCTGGTGCTTCATCAGGTATGCCACACAAACAGAGGCTGAGCGGCTGCGGCCGTTCTTGCAGTAGACGACACTGTGACCTCCCCGGTTCGCCTCCTGCTGGATGGCGTCAGCACAGCGGTCAAAGTGACTGTACAAGTCTTCGTTCGGGTCATCATAGACAGGAATCCGTAGTGTTGCCACACAAACGGTGGGAAATGGCTGCTGCTTAGACACATTAATGCAGAATGTGACCGCCTCCTGCTGGATCAGCTCAGCACTGCAGCCTGAGCGGGCATTACCGATGAACAGGGAGTCGGTGATTTTACACAGCTGGAGCATGCTGGGAACTAAACAGAAGAACTGACCTTCACAGGCTTCTTTGTCACTTCAGTGATGCTCACAGGAAGCCCCACCTGCTCAGAAAAAAAGACGGAGGGGTTAATCAGTTCACCAGAGATGATTTTGATGTTTGACTCTTTGGAGGCTTCTATTCTCCCTCCTGTTTATACTGATTTACAACCCCAAATCAAAAACAGCATGGAAAATGTAAATTAAAAAAAAGAAAAACAGTTGCATATACTTTAATTTCTATTTCAGAAACTGTTTTGTTGAATTGCAGACAGTCTGAACCCAAAATATACTTCATATTTCTTTATCTAATCAACTTCCATTTCATTTGTTAATATTCATTCCTTCTTGTATTTAAGGCCTGCAACACATTGCATTTTTCATTTCAAAATTCTCCACACATTCTCTATTGCGGACAGGTCACAACATTTCAGTACCCTTACCTTCTACGTCTGCAGCCATGCCTTGGTAATATGTGCAGAATGTGGTTTTGCATTGTCTTGTTGAAAAATGCATGAACATCCCTGCAAAAGATGTCACCTTGAAGGCAGCATATGTTGTTCTAAAATCTCAGTGTATTTTCTACATTAATGCTGCCATCACAGAAGTGTAAATGAACTTTGCCAAGATCACTGACAACCCCATACCATGACAGACCCTGGCTTTTGGACTTCTTGCTGACAACAGTATGGATGGTCCTTTTTATCTTTGGTCTGTAGTATATAGTGTCCATTTCTTCATAAAAAGATCTGGAATACAGATTTGTCTGACCGCAAAACGTGTTTTCATTGTGTGATGGTCCAGCCCAGATGCCACTGAACTGAGAGACGTTGACGCTGCTTCTGGACAAGGTTAAGATAATGCTTCTTTTTTTGCACATTAAAGCTTTAACTGGCATTTGTGAATGTAATTCCATATCATAGTACTTCACAAAGGTTTCCTAAAGTAATCCCTTGCCCATGTAGTTATATCAGATATTGATGCATGATGGATTAGAGATTATGGGTGATGATGGAGTAGAGATTATTGATGTTAAATGTAGGCTGTGGTACTTACCCTTTAGGCATTGAAATTTGTCCAGATTCCTTGAACTGTTTAATGATATTATGCACTGAAGAGGGAAATATCAAATCCCTTAGTATCTTTCTTGAACATTATTTTTAAACATTTGAATAATTTTCTCACACATTTGTTGACAAACTGGAGATTCTCTGATCTTTGGTCCTCAGAGACTGAGCCTGTGATGGATACTGCTTTTGTACCAAATCACAATCACTTGTTTGAAATAACAATTATATAATTTTTACCTCATTACTCACCCTAAATTGCCTCCATCCCAACTTTTGTTGGGATGTGTTGCAGGCCTGAAAGGCAGGAAGGGCTGTATATTAAGAAATTAAATGAAAAAAAAAGGAAATATCTTTGGTCCGTACGGTCTGTAATGAAATACAAGTCAAAATAAATGTAAGAGAAAGGTCCCACAGCTGATTCAGGTGACTGCCCAGCATGGTTAACATTTCTTTTGCAGAAATACTTGACTCGCTCTGTTAAAAAGCCCTACCAAAGTAAAGGAAACAGCCTTTTGCACCAGCACTATTTTAGGAAATACTCTGAGAAAATGGAGTCATATCAGACAGATGATACACAAAAGCACCTGTTACTCATTTAGACAACCCGATATGCAGTAATCAGGCCTTCATCCCTGGTATGAGTGACTCAGGCTTGTGATGTGGCAACAGAAAGGGATCAGTGACTTAAATACATAAATGGTCATTTTGCTTCTTTTGCTCAGCGTCAGAGTTTGTACAGCATCCCCACGTCCAATCTGTCCAGGTATCTTCAAATACACTCAACAAAAATATAAATGCAACACTTTTGGTTTTGCTCCCATTTTGTATGAGATGAACTCAAAGATCTAAAACTTTTTCCACATACACAATATCACCATTTCCCTCAAATATTGTTCACAAACCAGTCTAAATCTGTGATAGTGAGCACTTCTCCTTTGCTGAGATAATCCATCCCACCTCACAGGTGTGCCATATCAAGATGCTGATTAGACACCATGATTAGTGCACAGGTGTGCCTTAGACTGCCCACAATAAAAGGCCACTCTGAAAGGTGCAGTTTTGTTTTATTGGGGGGGGGGGGGGGTACCAGTCAGTATCTGGTGTGACCACCATTTGCCTCATGCAGTGCAACACATCTCCTTTGCATAGAGTTGATCAGGTTGTCAATTGTGGCCTGTGGAATGTTGGTCCACTCCTCTTCAATGGCTGTGCGAAGTTGCTGGATATTGGCAGGAACTGGTACACGCTGTCGTATACGCCGGTCCAGAGCATCCCAAACATGCTGAATGGGTGACATGTCCGGTGAGTATGCCGGCCATGCAAGAACTGGGACATTTTCAGCTTCCAAGAATTGTGTACAGATCCTTGCAACATGGGGCCGTGCATTATCCTGCTGCAACATGAGGTGATGTTCTTGGATGTATGGCACAACAATGGGCCTCAGGATCTCGTCACAGTATCTCTGTGCATTCAAAATGCCATCAATAAAATGCACCTGTGTTCTTCATCCATAACAGACGCCTGCCCATACCATAACCCCACCGCCACCATGGGCCACTCGATCCACAACACTGACATCAGAAAACCGCTCACCCAAACGACGCCACACACGCTGTCTGCCATCTGCCCTGGACAGTGTGAACCGGGATTCATCCGTGAAGAGAACACCTCTCCAACGTGCCAAACGCCAGCGAATGTGAGCATTTGCCCACTCAAGTCGGTTACGACGACGAACTGGAGTCAGGTCGAGACCCCGATGAGGACGATGAGCATACAGATGAGCTTCCCTGAGACGGTTTCTGACAGTTTGTGCAGAAATTCTTTGGTTATGCAAACCGATTGTTTCAGCAGCTGTCCGAGTGGCTGGTCTCAGATGATCTTGGAGGTGAACATGCTGGATGTGAAGGTCCTGGGCTGGTGTGGTTACACGTGGTCTGCGGTTGTGAGGCTGGTTGGATGTACTGCCAAATTCTCTGAAACGCCTTTGCAGATGGCTTATGGTAGAGAAATGAACATTCAATACACGAGCAACAGCTCTGGTTGACATTCCTGCTGTCAGCATGCCAATTGTACGCTCCCTCAAATCTTGCAACATCTGTGGCATTGTGCTGTGTGATAAAACTGCACCTTTCAGAGTGGCCTTTTATTGTGGGCAGTCTAAGGCACACCTGTGCACTAATCATGGTGTCTAATCAGCATCTTGATATGGCACACCTGTGAGGTGGGATGGATTATCTCAGCAAAGGAGAAGTGCTCACTATCACAGATTTAGACTGGTTTGTGAACAATATTTGAGGGAAATGGTGATATTGTGTATGTGGAAAAAGTTTTAGATCTTTGAGTTCATCTCATACAAAATGGGAGCAAAACCAAAAGTGTTGCGTTTATATTTTTGTTGAGCGTATATGAAGAAATGATATACCAGTAAGCATGTACACTGTTACCAAATCCAACCATGCTATGAAACCTTCAATGCCATCAACAGGTGTCACCCTCTCAAATGTGGGCCATGTCTGATTTCTATCAGCAGCATCTATGGATTCCTCTGCTCACAGACAGGTACGGGCCAGCGAGCTGAATGAGGAGATAAGTGAGCGTTTTTGGGAACAATGTCTGGCAAACATAAATGACTGTTCAGTAAATGTCCAACTCAATCTGATGCTGTTCAAGATGCTACATTGTTTGTACTATTATAAGTTTGGCCCATCAACATCATCACTCTGCAACAGATGTAAGATGTTTGAGGGAATGCTTGGGCAATACTCTTTGGTCTTGTACAAAGTTGTCACCTTACTCGTCTGATATTTTTCAATGTTTCTCTAACGCATTTAAAAAGAACTGGAAACCAGATCCACTTATTGCTGTCTTAGGTGGGACAGGGACTCTACTTATGGCCAATACATACCAAGTTCAAGCTGTATCCTTAAGTACGGCTGTTGGGAAAAAATTAATTTTGCATATGTGGAAAAACAACTGCACCAAGCTAAGAAATGTGGCTCAGGGAAAATGGGGAATGTGTTATTTCTGGAAAGGATCAAAAACCATATAACAATGATAGATTAAAAAAATAGTTTGATAAGATCTGTCACCCTCTACTAGTGTATTTAAATGGACAAGTCTGACAAACTCCTGCTGTTTTACTTTTGCAAATTTTGACCAATGTTTTCTTTGCAATCTATTTTTGTATTTATTCAATTTTTACATTCATGATTGTGTTGAATGAATATGTGCTTTGTTCTACTTATAACCTAAATAATAAAAAATATTTAAAAAATAAATAAATGTAAGAATCAGTGATATTCTTTTTTTTTTTTTTTTTTACATTTTACATACCTTCCCAACTTTTTCTCATTTGGGGTTCATTTTATGGATCATCTCTTCAGAGATTCTCACATTTTTACGAGACACATTTATCATCATTTTCATGTTTGGGCTGTTACAGATGGAGAACACTATCTGTTTTAAGACATATTCTGCCAGTTTAACATTTTTGTTAATTTTATTAAAGCTGTACAGCCTTTCAGATTTCACAAAACTGACCAAATGTAGTTTCTGCTGAAATCCAAGCATTATAATGTCGGTTTATTTTTGAAACGTGTGGCAATATTACATATTTGTCTGTGGAGAATTCCACAGTGAACACTTTATTTTCCTTTTAACACTGTCTGCAGTGTTAAAAGTGATGACGGAGTGCCACCATCACTTTTAACACTGCAGACAGTGTTAAAAGTGATGGCGGCAGTGATGGCGGCGCTCTGGCAACAGCCAGTGAATCACGGTGGTCCTCCATCTGGCAAGTAAATAGAAATTGATGTTTTTTACTGAAAGGCTATGATACAGTCACATCTTATACATAATTTGTGATTGACTTTCAAATGTTTTTGCAGATTTTTGAGTGGAGACATTTATTTTTAAATTATTGGTTTTACTTATATGTTGAATGGATATATAAACAGACTTTGATTTAAAAATCCCTTCAGTTTTAATCATTTTTATTTATTTAAATTTTACTCCGATAACTTGGCAGTTAAATATAATTTCTATAAAGGTAGAAATATATTAAGAATCGAATCTTTGTATTAAGATCAGTTTTAGAGCTGTTAATTTACTGTTGTTTGAACTCATAATTAAACGTCACATAAACAACAAACAAAATCATAAATAAACAAAATCACAAACCTCTGCGTGGAAGAGAGGTCACGTGAGATATTTCCAATCCTTAAAATAACGGACAGAGTGAGTGGTCAGTGAAGGCACCACTCTCAGAACAACACAAAGCGTGCGTACGCGCACGCATACACGCACACACCTTTCAACTGATCGAGTCCAGCGGGTTTCAGCTGTTCAGACGTGCCGGTGTTCGGTTCTGGTTCTGCTCGGATCTCCTCTGGATCTTGAACGCTGTGATTAGCTCTGCACAGACGGCTACTCTGGGTCCTAGCGCCGCCCACATCTTAACTGACAGCGCCATATGGACCGATTTCCGTGTATGGAAGCCTATTAGTGCCGATATTAATGAGTTGCTTTAAGGGGTGGGGAGCAAGAAAAAAAGAAACTGCAGAGGTGCTAATCTGGATATGCAAAATAGATTTTAGCTTTGTTTATTATCACATACAAGACAACATGATTTATCACATAACTGTCCAGAGTAAGTGCACCTGCTTTCATAACAAAGTTACCGGTTCAGGACCACCCAGGCCCATTGTCCATGTAACGTGAAGGTACAGTTGTGCTCAAAGGTTTACATCCCCCTGTTCTTAATACTGTGTGTTAAATGTGATTCTGTAACACTCTTATTTTGATACGGAATGTTATCAATATGTATATGGTTCAGCCAATCAGTCTCATTGATGTGATGTAGCGTGTGATGTAATCACGCATCCTATGCAGTTGAGTTCAGCATGTCCTGAAGAGTGGCCATGCTCAAGTTTATTAAAGAAAAGATAATTGTGAAACTACGCTCCACTTATTATTCACCACGTAGGTAAAGTCTGCGCAAGTCGGACACCTTAACAGGTTATGGGCCCAGGGCTGAAGATGAGCGAGTGTGAGTAGTAAGTTAGTTAAGCGTGACGTATTAAGCGCTAAAGTTTGGAGCTGAGAAGAAAAATTGGCAGGGTCACGGTGAAAGATGGCTAGCCGAGCCACTGGAGTTCCAGCACCACAGCTGCTGTTCGACGGGTCCGAGGAGAAATATGACCTGTGGGAAACACGGTTTTTAAGTTGCCTACACATCCTGAAGCTAAAAGGGACAATATTAGACGAACCACCTCAGTCTAACAACGATGACCGGCGAAAGAATGCTGACTGCTACGCCGAACTGGTAAGGCTAATCGACGACAAAAGCCTTTCCCTAATCAGACACAAGGCTGCTGAAGATGGCAGAAAAGCACTAAAGATACTGAGAGAACATTACGCCGGGAAAAGCAAACTGAGAATCATTAACATGTACATATCGCTGACAAAATTATGAATGGAGGGAAAAGAGACTGTTACAGTCTATTTGATAAGGGCAGAGAACATCATTACAGCATTAAGAGAAGCAGGGGAAACCCTCAGTGATGGACTGATCGTGGCCATGGTACTAGGCGGGCTACCAGACTCGTTTAAGCCGCTAGCTGTGCATGTGACACAGAACGAAGAAAATGTCACATTCGCCGACTTCAAGAGAAGGCTGCGAGTTTATGAAGAGTCGGAGAAAATGAAAATGACAGAACAGTACAGATAATGTGATGAAGACGCATGCAAGACAGGGCAAAGGCCAAAGCAAACCAGAAAGTAGCAGAAAAGATGAAGATGCAGACATTACGTGCTACAAGTGTGGAACAAAGGGGCACAGGGTGCGAAAATGCTACAGGAAAGTGTGGTGCGGTTACTGCAAGAACGCCACGCATGCAGAGTCACATGGGCAAGATGGCGCCAGGAAATTTGCGGAGAAGTAAGATGGAGACCACGATTCCCTCTTCATGGCCAAGTACGTCCAGAGAGAGAGAGACCACCGGGCAATGTAAAGATGAAGGGGATTATGGTGGACGCAGGAGCAACTTCCCACGTCGTGAACGACATCAACAAGTTCGAGAGCTTCGACCACTCGTTCCAGCTAAGCACCCACTCCGTGGAGTTAGCGGATGGAAGCAAGTGCAGCGGGATGGCGCAACAGAGAGGAACCGCGGTGATCCACCTGCTAGACAGCGCTGGAAAGCAACGCAGAGCGCAGCTACAGGATGTACTCTACATGCCTTCATTCCCACACGACATCTTCTCAGTGTCAAGAGCAACCAATGGAGGCGTGACGGTGATCTTCGAGAAAGGGGACAGTATACTCACCAAAGACGGTCGCAGGTTTGACATACATTTAAGTGGTAACTTGTATTACTTACCAACTGTTGAGAATGATGCTGACCAATGTAAAGTGTGTCATGATGTACAGACCTGGCATCAGATATTGGGTCATTGTAATTATGAGGATGTGAAAAATTTACAAGGTGTGGCGAAGGGCATGGAGATTAAGGGAGGTTCATCTGGGTTGAATCAGTCATGTGAGGTGTGCACACAAGGAAAATTCACACAGACACGATATAGGGAGCCAGATAGGAAAGCAAAGAAGCCCCTAGAGCTAGTACACTGATTTAGCAGGCCCCATGCGTACGCCGAGCATGGAAGGGCACCAATATGTGCAGTCCTCTACGGATGATTATTCAGGCACTATGTTCGTGTACTTTCTCAGTCAAGGCCACAGAAAAATTCTTGGCAGATGTAGCCCCCTACAGGCAAGTCAAGTGTATCCGTTCAGATAACGGCACTGAATTTACATGTCACGACTTTCAGACATTGTTAACCAAAAACAGGATTAGACACGAGACATCTGCGCCTTACTCGCCCCACCAAAATGGCACTGCAGAAAGAGGATGGAGAACACTCTATGAAATGAGCAGATGCCTACTGATTGAAAGCGAGTTACCTGATAACTTGTGGAACAACGCTGTTCAGACCTCCGCATATGTGAGGAATAGGTGCTACAATAGGCGCACAAAGAAGACAGCATACGAGCTGTTCACAGGCAATGTACCCAACCTGTCCAAATTACAGAAATTCGGATCTGCGTGTTTTGCTTACAAGCAAGGGAAGGACAAAATGGAATCTCGATGTGAGCAAGGGGTTTTCATAGGCTATGATAAAAACAGCCCGGTGTACCTAGTGTACTACCCAGACACAGAGAAGGTCCAAAAGCATAGGTTGGTGAAATTCACAGCTAAGACAAATAAAAAGGGTACACAGACAGCTGAGTCAGAAACAGATTATGGGGACATGCATACCATGGTTGACAACACTGATGAGAGGGTTGATGAGAAACCTGAAAATGCACAAGGTCAGAGTGTTCAAAGTGGTGGTGTTGGTGCTTCACCTGAAAAGACTGAACGCACACAGCCAGGTGAAGTCACAGAGACTGTAAACAGAAAGAACCCACCAAGAGCCAAAAGGAGACCGGCTCACCTATAGGACTATGAGACAGGTGACACAGAGAACAATCTAAACACTTGCATGGACTTTTGTTACAGGGCAGTTTGCGATGTGTCTCATACTTACCAGGATGCCATTGTGTCAACCAAAGCAAGTTAGTGGAAAGCTGCTATGAGAGAGGAGATGCAATCTCTCAAGGAGAACGAAGCCTTCACCCTGACCCAGTTGCCACCAGGCAAACAGACACTGGGGGATAAATGGGTTTATGCGCTGAAAACAGAAATTGATGGGTCTGACAAATAAATGCAAGGCAAGGTTCATAGCAAAAGGCTACAGTCAGAAACCAGGTACCGATTATGATGAAACATTCTCGTCCACAGCTGACATAACGAGTGTGAGGGTTGTGATGCAAAAAGCAGTCCAGGATGACCTAGTCTTACACCAGATGGATGTTAAGACAGCTTATTTGCACGCTCCAACTGATTGTGAAATTTATATGGAGCAACCTGAGGGTTTTGAGAAGAAATCAGATACGGGTGAGAAACTAGTGTACAAGCTACAGAAATCCATTTACGGGTTAAAACAATCAGGGATAAATTGGAATGCAATGTTGCACACATGCTTGGTTGAGAATGATTTCATGCAAAACTCTGTTGATACATGTGTGTATACACGGGAAAGAAACAATGAGAAAGTAATCCTAATAATTTGGGTTGATGATCTCATCATTGGCAGCACGGTGGTATAGTGGTTAGCACTGTTGCCTCACAGCGAGAAGGTCGTGGGTTCAATTCCCGTGGCCTTTCTGTGTGGAGTTTGCATGTTCTCCCTGTGTGTGCGTGGGTTTCTTCCGGGTGCTCCGGTTTCCTCCCACATCCAAAGACATGCGGGTTAGGTGGATTGGAGTCTTTCAAATTGTCCGTAGGTGGGTGTGTGGGTGTGTCTGTGTTTGTTTGTATGTTTGTGGCCCTGCGACAGACTGGCGTCCTGTCCTGGGTGTACCCCGCCTCGCGCTCTATGACTGCTGGGATAGGCTCCAGCCCCCCGCGACCCTTGATTGGACTAAGCGGTAGAAGATGGATGGATCTCATCATTGCTGCTAACAATGAAAGTGTGATGAAAAATTTGAAGCGGATGCTTACTGAAAGGTTTAAAATGAAAGACATGGCAAAACTGAAACATTTCCTGGGGATTGATTTTGAACAAACAGATGGTGTAGTGAAAATGTCACAGGAGAGATTTGTGAAAAAGGTTATAGACAGATTTGGGATGCAGGATTGCAAGTCTAGAGAAACACCATGTGAACCAAAACTTGAATACACAGAAAATGCAGAAAAAATGCAAGAGCCAAGAAAGTACAGGGAGGCAGTAGGAAGTTTAATTTACTTGTCCACATGCACTAGAGCAGACATTAGTTTTGTGGTCAGTAAACTCTCCCAGCACTTTGCTGAACCAACTGTTGAGCACTGGAACACTGTTAAACATGTGTTCAGATACCTCAAAGGTACAATGGAAAAGGGATTGTACTTCAGGAGAAATGACACAGAAAAACTGGGTAGCTCTTTGATTTCCTGGAAAACAAGAAAACAACCAACAGTGGCTTTATCAACCTGTGAGGCAGAATATATGGCCTTAGCATCAGCCATACAGGAAGGCATTTACCTAGAGCAACACACAGTTATCAATATGCACAGACAAAGGTGTACGAAGACAACCAAGGTGCCATAACATTGGCCAAGAACCCAGTGAACAGACAGCGGTGTAAGCATATTGACATTAAGTACCACTTCATCAGGGAAAATGTAAACAATGGAAGGTTTATTTTGGAGTATTGTCCTACTGAGCAAATGATTGCTGATGTTTTGACCAAGCCAGCTACTAAGCTGAAGTTGAGAGATTTTTCAAGAAGCATGTTTGGTAATTGAATGTAATGGAATGTTTTGCTTCAGGTTTAATGAGTAGTTATTTTGTTTTCTATGTGATGTGATGAGATAAGAGCGAGTGGGGGTGTTAAACGTGATTCTGTAACGCTCTTATTTTGATACAGAATGTTATCAGTATGTATATGGTTCAGCCAATCAGTCTCATTGATGTGATGTAGCGTGTGATGTAATCACGCATCCTATGCAGTTGAGTTCAGCATGTCCTGAAGAGCGGCCATGCTCAAATTTAATAAAGAAAAGATAATTGTGAAACTACACTCCGCTTATTATTCACCACGTAGTAGGTAAAGTCTGCGCAAGTCGGACACCTTAACACTGTGTATTGCCCCCTTTAACATCAATGACAGCTTGGAGTCTTTTGTGGTAGTTGTGGACGAGGTTCTCTGATGGTAAAGCTGCGACTGAATATGTTTCGGACTTTATTTACATAAATTACAAAGAAATACAAACAGTATGGCACTCTATGGTAAATCTGCATAGAGTAGACAGTTCTCAAAAACTGAGTGACTGTGCAAGAAGTAGAACAGTGAGGAAAGCCACCAAGACACCCAGACAACACAGAAGAAGTTACAGGCTTACAGTAGTGCTCAGAATAATAGTAGTGTTATGTGACTAAAAAGATTAATCCAGGTTTTGAGTATATTTCTTATTGTTACATGGGAAACAAGGTACCAGTAGATTCAGTAGATTCTCACAAATCTAACAAGACCAAGCATTCATGATATGCACACTCTTAAGGCTATGAAATTGGGCTGTTAGTAAAAAAAAAAAAGTAGAAAAGGGGGTGTTCACAATAATAGTAGTGTGGCATTCAGTCAGTGAGTTTGTCAATTTTGTGGAACAAACAGGTGTGAATCAGGTGTCCCCTATTTAAGGATGAAGCCAGCACCTGTTGAACATGCTTTTCTCTTTGAAAGCCTGAGGAAAATGGGTTATTCAAGACATTGTTCAGAAGAACAGTGTAGTTTGATTAAAAAGTTGATTGGAGAGGGGAAAACTTATACGCAGGTGTTGGAATCAGTGTTGAAACAGATTTAGGCAAATTTGATGCAACCTGATTGTTTCTTAAAACCCGAGTTCATGCTGATCCTGAACATCAAAATAATCACTAGGAAAGATGTACAATTACAAAACAAACAAAAAACATACCAACCACTCAAACCAATTACTGTATATTAAAAAAATAGGTAGAAGTTAAAAAAATTGGTAGAAAAATTCAAATTCTAAAATATGTTTCATTTTGAAATACAACAGTTAAAAAAACAATACCAACAGCTTTTTCAGCTTCAACAAAAAATACTCTTTATGAAGTTACAATTTTAAAACAAATTAGTACAATAAATCACAAACTCCAAAATGTTTAATTCCTCAGTACAATTTAGTTTAAAACTAAATATTAAAAAAATCATGATAATTGATTCAAAACAGAAAATGGTGTTTACATTATTACTTTTAAATCTTTTTAAGGTCTAAGTGACATTTAAACACACTTTGAAAAACCTACAGTAATCAAGATTATCATAAAGTATTTTTTATACAATTATTACAACTCTTCAATTACATTGTTTATTTATATGGAGCCAAATCATAAGCTCTGGACCAGGACTAAACACAGCACACTGGTAAGTGTGCTCATCACATCATTTAATATGTTAGTTATATATGTATTTCTGATGCATTATATTTCAACATTTAAAAATTAAGTGATGAATAAATAAACATTTTAAGGTGTTCTGGTTCTGATAAACTGCGGGCTGTAAAGAAAAAAAATGGCCACATAATGATAATTTAAATATTATTCAGGTCCAGATAAATACAAACCAGTGAAAATAAAGCATTTTAAAATGTGAAAAAACAGCAGTGATTCACACAAGATATAAAATATGAATAAATTAGAAATGCTTTTAAATCAATGACAAAAACCCAAAAGCCAGTGAAGGGAGTGATTTTTATTTGATGGAAAGTCTTCACACATGCAAAGAGCAAAGCTGTGGCATCGTCAACATTTTATTAGCAAACGACAAACAGGAATTAAAAGATCAATCTGTTTCTGTACATGTCCAAGTACTCTACAATATATACGTTTATACAGATGGATTAAAATTCATGTCGTTAGTACAGCAGTCGCAAACATAATTCAAGTCTGTTACAGCGCCACCATCTGGCCAACGTTCACACTTTGCTTCAAATGTGAACATCAACTTTATTAAAAATAAAATAACTTCACATTTTATGCAGAGAATTGGTGAAAACAAAAATAATTTATGGCCAAATTTAAGCTTAAATATTAGTTTGACAGAGTTTAACTTGAATCCAGCAGTTAAAAGCAAATGAGTTCATAATCAACTGAAAAGATTTTCAACACCAGCAAATTTTTTTGAACAATGTGTGAAATCAGCACCCACATAGAGATGATTTCATACAGAAGTTGAGATTTGACTGTTAGCGTTTGACAGGTCATTACTAGAAACCTAAAAATCTAACCAGGCAATTGCCATGATAGATCAATTATATAACAGAGGGGGTGGATCATTGCTGGATTCTTGTGTAGGGCAGGCATGCACTCTATGTGCAGTTTTAGTGTTCCGTTTTATTATTATACAACTGAAAATGATTTTTGTTTTGGATCAGATTTGATGACACTTTCAGGGCCAATACAGATGAGAAGGCAGAGTCAAGACACGTCAAAAAGGGTCATATTGAAGAGAATAAATGCTCTAACAATGATGCCACACTTTTAATAGTGAGGAAACTGATTGGTGGCCACATTCAGAAAAAGGGGTGGGGCCAGGATCATTAGAAAATCTTTGGCATTATGAAGCTTTAAAATTAAACCATGTTTCTACAAGCCTCATGAAATAACTTGCTTGAAGCTGGAACCAAAAACCCAGAAACTGTGAGGTGGAGGAAAGCATTTCTATTTTTATTTCCATTGTTTGAATATTTTAGGTCTTGGTGGAGGTCTGCACTCTCAGTGTCATTTGTGTTAATTTTACTGTATGAAGAAAAAACAAATTCAACAGGAAGTAGTTTCAGGCATATGTTTGGACTTTTATCAAATGTACAGTAGTGTTCAGAATAATAGTAGTGCTATGTGACTAAAAAGATTAATCCAGGTTTTGAGTATATTCTTATTGTTACATGGGAAACAAGGTACCAGTAGATTCAGTAGATTCTCACAAATCCAACAAGACCAAGCATTCATGATATGCACACTCTTAAGGCTATGAAATTGGGCTATTAGTAAAAAAAAAAAGTAGAAAAGGGGGTGTTCACAATAATAATAGTGTGGCATTCAGTCAGTGAGTTTGTCAATTTTGTGGAACAAACAGGTGTGAATCAGGTGTCCCCTATTTAAGGATGAAGCCAGCACCTGTTGAACATGCTTTTCTCTTTGAAAGCCTGCGGAAAATGGGACGTTCAAGACATTGTTCAGAAGAACAGCGTAGTTTGATTAAAATGTTGATTGGAGAGGGGAAAACTTATACGCAGGTGCAAAAAATTATAGGCTGTTCATCTACAATGATCTCCAATGCTTTAAAATGGACAAAAAAACCAGAGACGCGTGGAAGAAAACAGAAAACCATCAAAATGGATAGAAGAATAACCAGAATGGCAAAGGCTCACCCATTGATCAGCTCCAGGATGATCAAAGACAGTCTGGAGTTACCTGTAAGTGCTGTGACAGTTAGAAGACGCCTGTGTGAAGCTAATTTATTTGCAAGAATCCCCCGCAAAGTCCCTCTGTTAAATAAAAGACGTGCAGAAGAGGTTACAATTTGCCAAAGAACACATCAATTGGCCTAAAGAGAAATGGAGGAATATTTTATGGACTGATGAGAGTAAAATTGTTCTTTTTGGGTCCAAGGGCCGCAGATAGTTTGTGAGATGACCCCCAAACTCTGAATTCAAGCCACAGTTCACAGTGAAGACAGTGAAGCGTGGTGGTGCAAGCCTCGCAGATGTGAAGAAATCATGAAAAACTGTTATACAACTAAATACTAGTTTAGTGATTCATAGGATTGCTAAAAAAGCAGTTTGAACATAATAGCTTTGAGTTCGTAGCGTCAACAGCAGATGCTACTATTATTGTGAACACCCCCTTTTCTACTTTTTTTTTTTTTTTTACTAATAGCCCAATTTCATAGCCTTAAGAGTGTGCATATCATGAATGCTTGGTCTTGTTGGATTTGTGAGAATCTACTGGTACCTTGTTTCCCATGTAAATAAGAAATATACTCAAAACCTGGATTAATTTTTTTAGTCACATAGCACTACTATTACTCTGAGCACTACTGTAGGAGTCTTTACCCATGCAGAGAGAATTATGGGACTTTGAAGCTTTTTAATCACAATCATACTCAACTTTCTAAACTTTTTAGTGTGATATAACCTATAGTCAGAGAAGCAAGATTGAGATGGTTTGGACATGTGCATGGGAGGGACCCAGGGTATATAGGGAGAAGGATGTTGAGGATGGAGCCACCAGGCAGGAGGACAAGAGGGAGGATGGATGTGCTAAAGGAGGACATGCAGGTGGTTGGTGTGACAGAGAGGAAGACAAAGAGGACAGGATGAGATGGAAACGACTGATCTGCTGTGGCGACACCTAATGGGAGGAGCAGCCGAAAGACACAGACGAACCTGCTTGTTGATACTCTGCACAGCTCGGTGTCAACATGAACTATCAGCAACAAATACATGAATCCTCTTTTTCCTCTTTGCTGATGTTTTTCACAAACATTATCTTGGTTCAAACTCTCATTTCATGGAATCAGAATTTTTTTTGAAAAACTGCGACATTTATCTAATTAATTTTGTTACTAAGGTTCAATCTGATGTTTGTTTTTTATACGGCATTAGATAAATTACTTTTATTGTGAAAGTCTTAACAAATGACTTGTTAAAATATCCACAATCAAACATAAAAGTGTCCTGCAAGCACAATCCCCCGCTGGCAAATGCTGCGTCGGTACAGGCGCTTGTTACATTCTGATATTTCAAGGTATGTTACAGTTTATTTCAGAATGCGGACACTCTTGTACAATATCACAATATGTGCATTGCCAACCTATAAACAAGGAAGAGTACCACATTTCCCATAAAACAGGCCCAACTTGAACGATATAATAGGAACATTACCAACAAGGACTTATACCATGTTTCACAAAATTCCTCCTAAAAATATGACAGGAGCTGAATTCATGATGTTTATACCCTTTTCGGGGCGGACGGAAACTGCCTCGACATACTCCCACTTTGAGCCTTCAGCCTGCGTGAGATTAAAATTACTAACCCTGCACTTTTCATTTTTATAGTATTTTTTTTGTGACAAATTAGAACCCTGTACTTGTCTTCATAGCAACTAGCGGGCCAATTCACCAGTTAAACATGTTTATAGATTTAATATTTGAAATATTATCTGCATCATCTCCTCCTCCATCACTACATCACTGTCTGAAACCCCATTCCACTACGTTATATTTATTTGATAGTGAACATAGTTTGCCCATTTGTCTATTTGACTCCTTCACTTCTTACAGAAGTATTTTTTCCTTTTGTTTTTATTGTTGTTTATGCACCAATGACACCAGATCAAATTCCTTGTATGCGAGAACTTACTTGGCAATAAACTTGATTCTGATGGCACAAGTGTCAAAACTGGATGAGTAATATTTTACTGGCCTGTAGGTGGCGGCATCAGAAACATCTGCTGTAAGTTTGGTTGCCAGCAGGTGGTGTCAGTCAGTCTGTAACCATAAGACTTGCAGAAGCTCTGACTGGACGAGCCTCATTTTACGTTAATGACAGCTTTACGAAACACAAATTTTAAATGAGAACTTCGTACAGCGAAGTTATTAAGGTTCATATTTTAAGGAATAAATAATGCCAGAGCTGTCAAATTACCAGAATAAAGCTGTAATGTGAACAGAAGAAAGACAAAATTAATATAATTTATGACAGTATCAGAGTTAGAAGAGTTGCATGATTCTGCTTCAAGGGCAATGTTTGCTTTGCTCACGAAATGTAGAAACCTCAAATTGCCACTAGATGTCACCCTTGATTTATTTGACAAGTTAGTAATGCCAGTTATGTTATATGCATGTGAAGTTTGGGGTTATGGAAAATTTGATATTTTAGAAAAAATGCACATTCGATTTCTTAAATATATTTTGAAAGTTAGAGTATCTACATGCAACAACTTGGTTTATGGTGAGCTCGGCAGATTCCTCATCCACATAGCTGTAAAAAAAGAGAATCATTGGGTATTGGAGGAGACTGATAGCAAATAATGACAACAAACTAGTACAACATATGTATCAATATTTGTATCAACAGTTCTGTGAGGGTGTTTTCATGTCCCCGTGGCTGCAGGAGATCAAGAACACCCTGGATGAATGTGGTCTGTCCTACATGTGGTCCTCACAGTCTTTTAGTAGTGTTCAGTGGCTTAAGTTAACTGTGGAACGGATTTTAAAGGACCAGTATGTACAAAAATGGAAAAGCCAATTACGGGAAATGACATCGTGTGACGTTTACGTTGAACTAAAAAAATAATTCAAATTAGAAAAGTATCTATTGTGTGAAAACCTCAAATACAGGCAGGCCATTTGCAACCTGAGAACTAATAACACCAGGATCCCCAAGGTCACTGGCAGATACAAAGGCCTGGACAGATCAATGAGGACTTGTAACCTTTGTAATAGTGGTTCTGTGGGAGATGAATTCCATGTTTTGTTTGTTTATACACATTATGAGGTCAAGAGACTAAGAGAAAAATATATCCCTGTTTTTTATAGAGAGTGTCCGTCTAAACATAAGTTTGTGTTACTGCTTCAATCTGATAACAGGAAAATTATTTGTAAACTTGGTGCTTATTTGAAAGGGGTTCTGGATTTGTATTGAATTTTGATTTCTAGTGTTTTCCTTTTGTCAAAGTATGAATTTGTTTTTGTTTGTGCGCCATACCATGGATTTGGTTATGAGCAATCTATCTATTAAATTAAAAACAAAACAAAGAAGTTGCAATTTTATGTGGAAAAAAGTTGTTTAAAAGTTCAATTTGTAATTTTGTGTGGAAAAAGAACAAAGCTGTGAGCAGAATATATGGAATTTTGCTAATTATTTTGCTATTAGTTTTTTTTTAGAATGGGTGTCAAATTATAAAAAATACAGCTGTAGTGTTTCAAGAAAAATATACTATTACCTCAAAAAAGTTGTAATTTCACAGGAAATAAGAGTTATAAATTTGTAGGAAAAATTTATAGTCAAACAATAAAACTGTAAATTTTGTGGGCTGGGGGGATGGGGGTAGAAAAGTCACTGTTTTACGAGAGAATCGTATAATTTTTCTGGGGGGAAAAAAACCCTCACAAATTTTAAAATTGTGCCGTTGAAATATAAAGTTGTACATTAATAGCAAAGTTTTACTGGTATGCAAATAAACATTTTAATTTACTATATTTGTTTAAATTTTAATTTTTTTGGGGGGGGGGGTCATATACTGCTGCAAAGTCTATGAGAAGGATATTTCTGTTGCATGAATAAAGTCAGATTGCTAGTGGGGGGATGCCAACTTTTTTTTTTCCTCTTGGAAATGTGATCATTTTCACAACATCATGACCTTCCTGCATAATTACTACTTTTCTTCTTTGTCATCATCTTACAAATGGTTCAGATTTTCAAAGGACTAAAATAGCAGAAATTAATGAAAATTGTACAACGATGAGGACACCAATGAATGTGTGCCTCAACTCCTTCACAAAAAAGAAAAAAAAAAACTTTTGTGAGAACAGACTGATGCACCACACAAAACAAAAACTCAAACATCCTGCTGCACCCCGCAAGATGGGTGTTGGCAAAACAAAATAAACACCCTGTAGCTACGGTGCTCATACAAGCGCCTTTATTCTCAAAACTGAGCAAAAAACTTTCCCATCAGATGACAACTTTATTCCAAAAAAGTTTGAAGTTTTAATTCTGCCAACGTAACTTTGAGAGGCGGTGTCAAAAAGAAGAAGCAGAAAAAAAGGCATTTTGGGCAAAGAGGGAGTTAAACGGAGCCCTGTGGTCCTCAGACAGACAGGATGATGGGTAAGCAGAATTTGGTGAGGCTCTGTTGCTTAGCGAGGCTAGTGCACGGTTAGGAGTGTGCACATTGAAGCGTATCTGTAGAACTTTGTGCTGCCAGGGAGCAGCAGCGCCTCCTGCAGGCAGGTGTTCAGTGTGTTCTTCAAGCTGCTGGAATCCGACCCAGATTTGGTGGGCGGATCTTAGCTGATGGCGAGACACGCTGCTATGACTGTACAGGAAACCTGCGATATACAGCAAGACGGTCGCCAACGATACATCACCAACAAGTGTAATGATGCAAAATATATTATTTAAAAAGAATTATTTTCTAAAATCATTGGCTGCATTTTTCTTTCAGTTTCACAGCTGAAATAAAGCAAAAGTCAAACACATCAATAAGAGTGAACGCCTCCGAAGTGCAGCAGAGCTTACAGTGATGTTTGCGTCAATGATGCATCGACAGACGGCGTATTCCCGTATATCGCCGGTTATTAGTCACAACCCGAGTCTGCAGGTGAGCAGAGGACAGCCCCCTCGCTCTTTAGTCATGCAGTAAAGATGAAGAAACATGAGAAAGACTGAAGCTTTTGGATCCGTTCTGTGATGTTATGACTCACAGAAGACGGACGGCCAGGTGGCGCGGTGCCAGGGGCGTGGTGAAGACTGCGGCAGAGGACGCTCGCGATCAGGAGTGATCCATGGGCTCGGTGGCATTGCTTGGATCAGTGTCCTGGCTTTCCATCTCCTCCGGGTCTTCCACCTTCCCGTCCAGAGTTGCAGCTGGTGGTTCGTGGCTGACGGCTGTCAAAGCCTGGCTGCTACCCGTTTTAGCTCCCCCTGTCCATTCCTTGCTGATCCCTCCAGCTGCCATGCCCTGCTGCTCTCTCAGGTGGCGCTCCATGGAAGCCTGGATGGAGGAAACCATCTCCTGCAGCTTCCGTCGCTGCTGCTCGATGAGGTTGGGGTCCAGACTACGCCCGTCCTTTGTGGTAACAAACCCTGGTGCCATGCGGACCAGCTCCCTGGTGGCATCCTCGGGGATGTCTGACAGGTTAGGGGGGCCTTGGGACACACTGGAGCTCAAGTCCACGCCGCTGCTGTGTTGACGTGTGATTGGCCTGTGTTCTGGAGGGGAGGAGCTTCCAGCACTGCCGAGGGAGTGGCCTTTGCCTTGGAAGGCGGTGACACTCTGCAGCTGCTCTTTCTTACGGACGACGCCGCCGCTGCCAAGCTTCAGCATGCCATGGGAGGGGCTGCCCTCTCTGCTGCCCCTGGAGGCCGCTTCTGAGCGCAGCTGGACCAGCGCCTCCTTTACCAGGTCCTCCACGTCTGGAGTGATGGGGAAGTGACCGGCAGCGTCCACGCACAGCTCCAGTCGCTCCTCAGCTGCGTTGTAGACAAATGTTTTCCCCGTCAGGTGAGGCAGCGTGCAATGCTTCCCGTCCATCAGCCCTGAAAAGCAACAATTAGAAAGACACAATTTCAGAAAAGCATCTCCAAGGACATTTGGCACTACCCTGTGTGTTCCACGATCTCCTCCATATCTCCTAAACCTGTTCTGTAAAGTTTCGATGGGTGTCCACTCCCCTCCAAATTGAGAAGATGCTTCACAGAAACTGATGTACTTCAGAAAAAACTCTGGAATATCAACTCCCCCCCCCCAAAAAAAAAGCTTTAACGTTGCATGAGGTGAATTTTCAGGCGATTAGAAAAGGCTTTAATTCATAAAACTGCAAATATCTCAGGTCACATGACATACAGAAAGAGTTACGAGATTTTAAAATACATGATGAGGTAGATGTGGGTAGAGAAAGAGATGGAGAGCTATAAGTTACGATATAAGAGATGATGTTACGGTAATACTGGATTTAGAAAAATGGTAATACAGTGAGAAAAATAAGTATTTGACACGCTGTGGTTTTGCAAGTTCTCCCACTTAGAAATCATGGAGGGGTCTGAAATTTTCATCTTAGGTGCATGTCCACTGTGAGAGACATAATAAAAAAAATAAAAAAAATCCAGAAATCACAATGTAAGATTTTTTAATAATTTATTTGTATGTTACTGCAGCAAATAAGTATTTGAACACCTACCAACCAGCAAGAATTCTGGCTCGCACAGACCTGTTAATTTCTCTTTAAGAAGCCCTCTTATTCTGCACCCTTTACCTGTATTTTTACCTGTATTCTTTACCTGTTCATACTGTACCAACTCTCTGGAAAAGATCCATTATTGTTCCAATTGCCAAAAAATCATGTTCATCTGAAAACAACAACTATAGGCCAACAGCTTTAACATCTGTTGTAAGCAAATGCTTCGAAAAGATTATGCTATCTTTTCTCAAGACGGACGTCAATCCTGTACTCGACCCATTCCAATTTGCTTATAGGCAGGGTAGAGGCACTGATAATGCCATCAACAGCTTAACCCACCTTTCACTTAAGCACTTGGAAGATCCTACTGCACATGCATGGATTTTACTGGTTGATTTCTTCTTCAATGCGCATATTAAACAAATATGTAGGACTGCTTTTTTGCATTTGCGCAATATCTCTAAAATTAGAAAGGTCTTGTCTCAGAGTGATGCTGAAAAACTAATTAATGCATTTATTTCCTCTAGGCTGGACTATTGTAATTCATTATTATCAGGTTGTCCTAAAAGTTCCCTGAAAAGCCTTCAGTTAATTCAAAATGCTGCAGCTAGAGTACTGACAGGGACTAGAAGGGGAGAGCATATCTCACCCATATTGGCCTCTCTTCATTGGCTTCCTGTTAATTCTAGAATAGAATTTAAATTTCTTCTTCTTACTTATAAGGTTTTGAATAATCAGTTCCCATCTTATCTTAGGGACCTCTTAGTACCATATCACCCCAATAGAGCGCGTCGCTCTCAGACTGCAGGCTTACTTGTAGTTCCTAGGGTTTGTAAGAGTAGAATGGGAGGCAGAGCCTTCAGCTTTCAGGCTCTCCTCTGGAACCAGCTCCCAATTCGGATCAGGGAGACAGACACCCTCTCTACTTTTAAGATTAGGTTTAAAACGTTCCGTTTTGCTAAAGCTTATAGTTAGGGCTGGATCAGGTGACCCTGAACCATCCCTTAGTTATGCTGCTATAGACTTAGACTGCTGGGGGGTTCCCATGATGCACTGAGTGTTTCCTTCTCTTTTTGCTCTGTATGCACCACTCTGCATTTAATCATTAGTGATTGATCTCTGCTCCCCTCCACAGCATGTCTTTTTCCTGATTCTCTCCCTCAGCCCCAACCAGTCCCTGCAGAAGACTGCCCCTCCCTGAGCCTGGTTCTGCTGGAGGTTTCTTCCTGTTAAAAGGGAGTTTTTTCTTCCCACTGTTGCCAAGTGCTTGCTCACAGGGGGTCGTTTTGACCGTTGGGGTTTTTCCGTAATTATTGTATGGCTTTGCCTTACAATATAAAGTGCCTTGGGGCAACTGTTTGTTGTGATTTGGCGCTATATAAATAAAATTGATTTGATTTGAGTTCAGCCTTTAATACATTACAACCATACCTACGCTAAAAGAACCATCTAAGCTAAAATAAATGAATGTCAACCCATTTTTAATTAGCTAGTACCATTCTTTTTTAACTAATAGATTATAAGTCAGAGTTAACCGAGCTCTTTTGGTACTCAAACCATCAAGCACAGGTGTACCACAAGGCTGTGTTAGTTCTCCTGTCCTCTTCACTCTCTATACCAATAACTGTACAAATAACTACTGTAATAACTTTGTTTTTAAATTTTCTGATGACACAGCCATTTTGAGCCTACTGCACAAAGATTCAAGTCCAACAAAGTATTTCTCTGAAGTGAAACACTTTGTGCAGTGGTGTGATGACAACCACTTGGTTTTAAATGCTAACAAAACCAAGGAAATGGTTCTGGACCCAAGGACTGTTGGGGACCATACTCCTGTGGTCATACATGGTACTCCTATTGACCAGGTCAGCTCATACAAGTACTTGGGGCTGCACATAGACAACACTCTTAGCTGGACTGTACATGTGGATAGTCTGTGTTCTCGACTCCATCAGAGACTGTACTTCCTCCGCAGACTTCGTTTGTATGGAGTCAATCAAAAAATGTTGTTGTTTTACCAGGCAGTTCTAGAGAGCCTAGTCAGATATGGCATGACTGCCTGGTACGGCAACCTCTCTGTACAACTTAAAACTTAACAGACAAATTGACAATGCAATGAAGATAATTGGAAAGAAACAATATCAGTCCCTCAGTTCACTCTACGAAGAGTCTGTTCTGAAAGCAGCTCAGAGGATACTGACGGATACAGCTCATGTCCTCCATACAGAGTATACTCTCCTTCCCTGTGGGAGAAGGTATAGAGTCCCTCGGAGCAGACTGAATAGTCTCAAAAACTCATTCGTCCCCATGTCTATCAAATTGCTAAACAATAATGTCTAAAACTGGAACTGTGCAACACTTATGGTGTTTCTCTTGATTTCCTGTCATGTTAATTTGTTATAGATGTGGCTGTGTTTCTATTTGTATTCATTTGTTTTCCTTTTGTAAAGGCACTTAGCATGAGTCCAAGACAAATTTCCCTAAGTTGATAATAAAGTATCGTATCGTATTAATTGCACCTGTTTGAACTTGTTACCTGTATAAAAGACACCTGTTCACACACTCAATCAATCACACTCCAACCTGTCCACCACAGCCAAGACCAAAGAGCTGTCTAAGGACACCAGGGACAAAACTGTAGACCTGCACAAGGCTGGGATGGACTACAGGACAACAGGCAAGCAGCTTGGTAGAAGACAACAACTGTTATGATTATTTATTAGAAAGTGGAAGAAACACAAGATGACTGTCAATCTCCCTCGGTCTGGGATTCCATGCAAGATCTCACTTTGTGGGGTAAGGATGATTCTGAGAAAGCTCAGAACTACACAGGAGGACCTGGTCAATGACCTGAAGAGAGCTGGGAACACAGTCACAAAGATTACATTCGTAACACATGATGCTGTCATGGTTTAAAATCCTGCAGGGCAGCAAGGTCCCCCTGCTCAAGCCAGCACATGTCCAGGCCCGTTTGAAGTTCACCAGTGACCATCTGGATGATCCAGAGGAGGCATGGGAGAAGGTCATGTGGTCAGATGAGACCAGAATAGAGCTTTTTGGAATCAACTCCACTTACCATGTTTAGAGGATGAGAACAACCCCAAGAAAACCATCCCAACTGTGAAGCATGGGGGTGGAAACATCATACTCTGGGGGTGCTCTTCTGCAAAAGGCACAGGATGACTGCACTGTATTGGAGGGAGGATGGATGGGGTCATGTATTGCGAGATTTTGGCAAACAACCGCCTTCCCTCAGTAAGAGCATTGAAGATGGGTCATGGCTGGGTCTTCCAGCATGACAATGACCCCAAACACACAGCCAGGGCAACTAAGGAGGGGCTCCGTAAGAAGTATTTCAAGGTCCTGGAGTGGCCTGGCCAGTCTCCAGACCTGAACTCAATAAAGAATCTTTGGAGGGAGCTGAAACTCCAAACCTCAAAGATTTGAAGAAGATCTGTATGGAGGAGTGGACCAAAATCCCTGCTGCAGTCTGTGCAAACCTGGTCAAGAACTACAGGAAACGTTTGACCTCTGTAATTGCAAACAAAGGCTACTGTACCAAATATTAACAATGATTTTCACAGGTGTTCAAATACTTATTTGCAGCAGTAACATACAAATAAATTATAAAAAAAAAAAAAAAATACATTGTGATTTCCAGATTTTTTTTTTTTATTTTTTTTTTTTAGATTATGTCTCTCACAGTAGATGTGCACCTAAGATGAAAATTTCAGACCCTTCCATGATTTCTAAGTGGGAGAACCTGCAAAACCACAGGGTGTCAAATACTTATTTTCCTCACTGTATGTGGTGGGACTCACCCTTCCATCATCATGACTATTAGTGGGGTGGCTTATGGGCAAAAAATGTCCAAATCGTTACATGCTGGCCCAAAGCACCAAATTTGGTACATGCATAGTTTAGGATGATACAAACATTTTTGGAGGAGGGGAGGGGTACCTGATTTTAAATGTTAAGGTCAGGCCAAGGTCAAAATTAGGTAGTACTGTCACTTCAGGTGGCAGTTTATTTTTACCATGCTTTATGTAGTGAAGTTACTAACAGCACTGGTGAGGACTGAAGTCAACACAATATGGATTGGCCAAAGTGCATCATATGCAGTACAGCAGACGGTGCATTAAAGTGTCCTGTAACACAATAGTATGGCAAAGGTTCATAAGCACACAAGGACTTCATGAAAAATGTACAGGGGTTTAAAGAACTGAAATCATTGCCTGCCTGTATTTGTTTCGATAATGATGTGACGGCAAATGATGTCAATGTAAATTGTGTCAAGTGGCATAAAAACTATAATTTGTTATTTTCTGCATCAAAAGTGCATGTGCACGATACCCTGAGGAAAAGAGCAACATCCATTCTTGTCAGAATTGTGGATACAGACGTGGTTGCGATCCTTGTAGGAGTTTTCTACTGTCTTGTCAATCGGTATCCTGACTTGGATCTGTGGCTTGGATTTGGTGCACTTTCGGTACTACCACATTAACTTTGTCTGCCTGGAGCTTGGTGAAGACAAATGTCAAGCACCGCCCTTCTTCCATGCCTTCACCGGATGTGACGTGACATCCCAGTTTCATGGTAAAGGGAAGAAATCAGCATGAAAGACCTGGCAATCACTCCTAACCGTGACTGAAGGGTTTACCACAGCATCATCCTCAGTACAGCATTCATCCGTGAAGACATGTCATCTCCGGTATTCAGTGCAATTGAGCAGTTCACCTGTGCCACGTACGACAGCACAACTCAACACAGCAAGGTTAATGACCTTCAGCAAGAGCTCTTTCCTGACAGGGTGAAACTGATGGAAAGGCTACCATCAACACAGAATGCACTGCTCCAACATGTCAACCAATGTGTGTACCAAGCCAGTATCAGTCAGACACTGGCTGGCATCCCATCTGGACCACGGTTCCAGCTGCTGCTGTGGCTTGTGGAGAAGTCAAAGTGTGGCTCTAAGGCAGTTTCCTGGGCCCGTATCCACAAAGCAATGTAAGGCTAAAAATAGCTCCTAATGATGTTATACTAAGAAAAATCTTAGAATTCCTCGAATTCTTAGAAATTTCTTAGAATTTTCCCTTGGTAAGATGAAAGTTGTCCGCAAAGCAGCTTAGGCCTTAAGAGAGCTCCTAAGGTGCCAAACTGGTAAGAGTAGTGAGGAGGACTTTTAAGAAGCCTAAGAGTGTTTAAACAGAGAAGATGGCAGAAATGACAGAGAGGAAGCCGAGATATTCTCTGTATGCAGGATGACAGTGAGTCAGTAACACGCTACCGGCTTGATCTACGTAATTATTTTGTGTTAATTTACTGTCTTAATGTATTTATAAATTGTTTAGGTCCTTGTTATCATACACACAGTTGATATTATCATTATTATTATCGGTATTATTAATATTGTTATTTTATCATTACTTCTATTTTGTCATTTGATTTTAAATGGACCACAATGGAAATAAGTGTTTTCATTTCCTTGCGTCTTGCATGTATTTTTAACATATTTAAAATTATATTATGTAATGAACATACTAAATAAACTGACGCATACTTTTAATATATAAATATTCAGCATGGTGATACCTTCTCAGGTTGCGTAGCAATTCATTTTGTGGCAAGCCACAGTGTTTGTCTTTTCTGCACTCTGCCACAAGGTGGCACTCTTATTTTTCACATAAAAACACAGATGGTGGAAGAGATGACATCAAACACAATACACTTTTCACTTACGGTGACAACATGGTGACACTTAAAATAAACCGACTGTCAGGATTTCCCCCCGGCCTCAGCCTTGAACTCCGTTTTTAACTTCTGTCATGTGTTTTGCGCCCCACTAGATGTGATCCTCAGATTTATTCTCTTACCTGAATTCTATGAGTGACTGATTATATGAGAGACTATATAAACTCTGAACTGCTGTTAGAAGTTTGCCAGATGCTTCCATGAGCCATGCCTGATGCTTCTCAGATCTTATATCCAGAGACGTACATGTTTTTGCTGTTTGTGCCTTGCTTTCCTGTGTTTTTCCAGGCCTCGTCCATGATCAAGACCATGATGATCGAGACCCGAAGGACCAAGCCTGACTGCTGACCTTGAACGGGTCTTCCAGCTGTGCACTCATGATGCCAAAGCTTCCTGCAGCTTAAACTTAGGTAACACTGGTCTCTCCCTCTAACTCCCGCATTAGAGCAAACTGTCTCTTCCTGATGTTCCAGATGATTCCAGTACAACTTCCAAGCGGACCTGGACCCTTGTACTAACTACCTGCACTGCAACGCCACTTTGGGAACTCCTGGGCTCCCGGCGTGGAGCGCTTCTTGACTGAACGGCAGTTAAATTCCCCTCATCTCTGTGAGATCCCGTTCTCACTCGTTCCTGTTTGTGACTGTGCTATAAAGAACTGTCTTAAGAACTCTGCCTAAGAACTGCATGAACTCTGATATCAAATAATTGAGAACCTAGCCGAGCTGCATCAAGTCCTGTTTAATTGGCGCTGTGCTTCAACACGTAGCACTTGACCTCTGACCTTTGGATACAACTTATGAACTATGAACTGCTGAACAGTGAAGTGTATTTCATTTCACTGTGTGAAGTGTATTTATTTTATTTTATTACAGAGATTAGAGCATGCCATAGGTATTAAAGGCACTGCGCTGCAGTGGTTTGAATCATATTTATCTAATATATTACAATTTGTTCATGTAAATGGGGAGTCACGGACTAAGGCTAATTATGGAGTTCCACAAGGTTCTGTGCTAGGACCGATTTTATTCACTTTATACATGCTTCCCTTAGGCAGTATTATTAGAAAGCATTGCTTAAATTTTCATTGTTACGCAGATGATACCCAGCTTTATCTATCCATGAAGCCAGAGGACACACAACAATTAGTTAAACTACAGGAATGTCTTTCCGACATAAAGACATGGATGACCTCTAATTTCCTGCTTTTAAATTCAGATAAAACTGAAGTTATTGTACTTGGCCCCACAAATCTTAGAAACATGGTGTCTAACCAGATCCTTACTCTGGATGGCATTACCCTGACCTCTAGTAATACTGTGAGAAATCTTGGAGTCATTTTTGATCAGGATATGTCATTCAAGGCGCATATTAAACAGATATGTAGGACTGCTTAGGGCTGGATCAGGTGATCAGGACTGATTTTTTGCATCTCTAAAATTAGAAAGGTCTTGTCTCAGAGTGATGCTGAAAAGCTAATTCATGCATTTATTTCTTCTAGACTGGACTATTGTAATTCATTATTATCAGGTTGTCCTAAAAGTTCCCTGAAAAGCCTTCAGTTAATTCAAAATGCTGCAGCTAGAGTACTGACAGGGGCTAGAAAGAGAGAGCATATTTCACCCATATTGGCCTCTCTTCATTGGCTCCCTGTTAATTCCAGAATAGAATTTAAAATTCTTCTTCTTACTTATAAGGTTTTGAATAATCAGGTCCCATCTTATCTTAGGTACCTCACAGTATCATATCACCCCAACAGAGCGCTTCGCTCTCAGACTGCAGGCTTACTTGTAGTTCCTAGGGTTTGTAAGAGTAGAACAGGAGGCAGAGCGTTCAGCTTTCAGGCTCCTCTCCTGTGGAACCAGCTCCCAATTCGGATTAGGGAGACAGACACCCTCTCTACTTTTAAGATTAAGCTTAAAACTTTCCTTTTTGAAAAAGCTTATAGTTAGGGCTGGATCAGGTGACCCTGAACCATCCCTTAGTTATGCTGCTATAGACTTAGACTGCTGGGGGATTTCCCATGATGCACCCAGTGTTTCTTTTTATTCACCTCTTTTTGCTCTGTATGTACCACTCTGCTTTTAATAATTGGTGATTGATCTCTGCTCTCTTCCACAGCATGTCTTTTTCCTGATTCTCTCCCCTCAGCCCCAACCAGTCCCAGCAGAAGACTGCCCCTCCCTGAGCCTGGTTCTGCTGGAGGTTTCTTCCTGTTAAAAGGGAGTTTTCCTTCCCACTGTGGCCAAGTGCTTGCTCATAGGGGGTCGTTTTGACCGTTGGGGTTTTTCTGTAATTATTGTATGGCTTTTGCCTTACAATATAAAGCGCCTTGGGGCGACTGTTTGTTGTGATTTGGCGCTATATAAATAAAACTGATTTGATTTCTTAGGAAGAGAACTTTATTTCTTGAACTCTGCAACAACCCGTGTTAATCCTGTCTTTGAACGGTGACTGTGTGAGACTCCAGCATTACGAGCACATTCTGGAGGGTTAGAGTAAAAAAAAAAAAAAAAATCCTGTTCTGTCCCACTCCTGGTAAAATGACTCTCACTCCCATCCCGCTCCCATTCAGAATGACTCCTGCTCCTGTACCGCTTCCATTTTTTTTCTCTTCTTTTAGTTTTTAGGCAATACGTGGTCTGTCCATAAAGTAACGGTCCTTTTTATTTTTTTTTAAAAACTATATGGATTTCATTCATATGTTTTTACGTCAGACATGCTTGAACCCTCGTGCGCATGCGGGAGTTTTTCCACGCCTGTCAGTGACGTCATTCGCCTGTGAGCACGCCTTGGGAAGGAGTGGTCCCGCCCCCTCGTCGGATTTTCATTGTCTGGAAATGGCGGAATGAAAAGGACTTTTTTTCCATCAGAATTTTTTCAGAAGCTGTTACAGACTGGCACTTGGAAACCATTCGAAAAAAAAATCTGGCTTTCGGTGAAAATTTTACGGGCTTCACAGAGAATAAGGACTACAGCTTTAAGGACCCCTTTAAGGACGGTCGGTGCGCCGCGCTCACAGGAGAATGATGTCACCGACAGGCATGGAAAAACTCACGCATGCGCACGAGGGTTCAAGCATGTCTGACGTAAAAGCATATGAATGAAATCCATATAGTTTTTGAAAAAAATAAAAAGGACCGTTACTTTATGGACAGACCTCGTACACCAAATTTGATTTGATGTTCTCCCCATTCTATTTAGATTACTTTGTGTTCTACAGTTTTATTTCAGAAGACATTGCAACAAAGCAGTTCATCTGTGGTAATATAGGGAGCCACTTATTGCCTAAATCCAAATAAAAAAAACTTCACTAAAAGACACAAAACATAAATAATGCAGGGCCTGTGATCTTACAGCTTTTCAAAATGTGGTGGTGGGGGACACATAATAATCCTGACATTTACTTTGACTTCTATTTCTGTAACTGCAGACTGTATGAAACCAACATGTTTCATGTTTTGTGTGGTCAGCTTTATTTTTATTTATTTTCTGTTAATATATATCCATTCCTACATTTAAGGCCTGCAGCATTTTCCAAGAAAAAAAGGTAGGGACAGGGCAGGTTATTCTAAATGTAAGAATTAATGAATAATTTTTACAGCCAGTTTTCTTGAGAAATGTCAGAGGATGAATACATGAACATTTCCAACTCACTGAATATTTCTTAGACTTCATTTACATCAATCATTCATTAATACAAACTGTGTGGTACTTTATGGTAAATCTGGTCAGGTAGGCAGTTCTCAAAAACTAAATGTCCATGCTGGAAGGAGACAAGTGAGGGAAGCCACCAAGACACAACTCTGGAAGAATTTTTGGCTTTTGTGGGTGTGAGTGGAAAAACCGGGAATAGTGCAACATTTTTATTTTTTTAATCTTCATTTTACATATAGTCCCAACTTTTTTCTGACTTGTAGTCGTTTCTGTTGCATTTCTGAAATTACAGAACTGCTATAAAGAAAAGTGTGAACATTTTGTTTTTTCAAACTCTGTAGAACAAACACTAAATTTTTGTAAAGAAGGAAAAAATACACAAAGGTGCAGGAAGAACTGAACACTGCAGACTGATCTCTCATGATTTTTGAAAATAATAAGAGGTAACTTACTTTGAAATAAATGAAACGCAGAGCTGCAGCCTAATAACTTTGAAAAATGACAAAAATCAGCAGCTTTTATTTTTATTCTGACTAGAGTTCATTTAATCTTTTTTCTCCTCAGTCATGTTTTGTGCTTGAACCTAACAACTACATTAAGTCCTCTAAAATAAGTATCTTTGGAAAATAACAGCCTGTTCAGAGTTCTCAGCTGCTTTATGTGATTTCTGCTTCTGAACATCACTACAGAGTTTCTCCACATCAGGTTTTTTTAAACACACGTATGTGATTTTTATAACGTTAATTCATATATTCTCATTTTTTAAGGAATTTTGACCATTTTAGTTCATCTCATAATTTCAGTATGACTGTCACCGACACGGGCACACGGTGTGAAGAGGACATGCCGTCAGAACAGTCCAGGGAGAAATAAATGCAGCGCTATTTCCTATAACATGTTGCTTCATTCTGTGCTCAGCACACGCTCTCCATGCACTGAATGAAGTCACTCATTCCCCTCCCCCTGCCCCCTTCTCTCTCCCTCCTCACAGCGAGCAGACTCTCTCTCTCTCTCTCTCTCTCTCACACACACACACACACACACACACACACACACACACACACACACACACACTTTAAGCAAAGCTGCCCGGTATTTTTTTGGCGTCTTTTTCGCAAATTGATCGGCCAAATGATGGCAGGATGGCTTGCTGCCTAAAACCTTGGTTCCCGCTCCCGTCCACAGCCGCTAACTTTTAATCCTGTACCGCCCCAATCATGTGATACATAGCAAAGTTGACTCCCATCCTGTGGATCAGAAATTTCAGTGAAATATATCATATAGCAGACAAACACATTGATATTTGAGAAGTGAAATGAAGGTTCTAGTATTTACAGAAAGTGTGCAATAATTATTTAAACAAAATTGGGCAGGTGCATAACTTTGGGCACCCTTGTCGTTTTATTGATTTGAATACATTTAGCACTAATTATTGGAAGACAAAATTGGCTTGGTAAGCTCACTGACCCTTGACCTCCTTACACAGCTGAATCCAATTATGAGAAAGGGTATTTAAGGTGCCCGTTTACAAATGTTTCCCCTCTTTGCATCTCTTCTAATGTGGCAACATGGAAGCCTCTAAACAACTCTCAAATGACCTGAACACAAAGATTGTTCAACATCATGGGTTAGGGGAAGGATACAAAAAGCTATCTCAGAGATTTCAGCTGTCAGTTTCCACTGTAAGGAAAATAGTGAGGGAATGGAAGACCACATAAATAAACTTAATTTCACTTCTCAAATATCACTGTGTTTGTCTGCTACATGATATATTTAAATGAAATTGCTGATCCAAACAACCAATGATTTATAAAGGAAAATCATGGAAATCATCAAACCCAAACGTTTTCATACCACTGTATGTGTGCTTTGGGCCAGCAGGTTAATGATCATTACCATAAGCCACCCCACTATATGAGAATTACAGTCTCAGGCACCTCACTAGAATGACAGCTAATGCCAAAGGAGAAAATGCAGCAGTCACATTCCAACAGCTCATGGAACCATCATAATGTCTCCACAGTCTTTTATCGACACTGAAAATACCATTCAACATTTGTGCAAATCTGTAAAGGAAACCCAATGACTGACATTTTTATATAATCGCCATGTTTTGTGTAATTATGCCCAAGCATCTTCAAATAATACATATTACAGTAAATCTTGCATATAATGGATTTAGGTGGACCAGCAAATTTTGTTTGTTATAATCAAAATCCGTTACATATATGTAATTGATTAGTTACAGTCAGGAGTTGCCTAACGATGTACGAGGAATTCTGAATCAGGAGCTGCCTCATTTAATGGCCAGGTCAAAACTTTGTCTGAAAAAAATAAATGCCTGCCTTAAATAAGCACCAGACATTATGCGCATTAAAAACGTTACATCTGGATGAGTCACTCTTTTTTCTGATTCCGCTATGGAGTGGTACTTTAAAATGCTAAAACCTGATTTATGCTTCTCCAGCTTTGTGGCCATGCAATGATGTCAACGTGTGCGTTAATCTTTAAAGTTCTCTGTCGCATCAATGCAATTTGTGGCAGGGATGGCTTTTTCTGGATTAATTTGTCACTCAATGAGCTTCTTTATACAATCATCAACCTCCAAACCAATGACATGAACAATTTCCACCATGAATTGTGGGTCATTTGAGCATTTTATTCTGACTCCGTGTTGTGAAGTTGGTCATATTTGTAGACTTTTCTGCCAAACGTACTTGATCGATGATCGAAATGTAATCAGTGTGCACACTTCAAAGACTTTTAAAATATGACAGGAGAGGAAGGAGTGAAAACGTTAGTGACAAATCACAGCCCTCTGTAGTCTCCGATTCAGTAGGTGCACTGGTTCGCAGCCCCGCAGAGGGCCTCTGATCTAAAGCGGTTTGATTTGTCACACTCAGGGATATGTGTGAACCTTAACACCATATTACAGTGCAGGCAGCAAAGCAACATTTTGTTAATAATCACCAGGCTTGAATAAAAGCCTGCCTCGTTTAGGCACCAGGTGTGAGCACGATTTAAAAAAAACAAATGGCCAGTCTTTTAATCACAGAAGTATGGTACCCACTTTCCTCGAATCAGTGAGTGTCAGTGCTGAACTTCATTTTGTACCTGTTTACTGGGCACGTCCAGACTGCTGTGTCTGGTATATGTGAGGGTTGCTAATGAAAAAGCATTGCAATCGGACAGGACGTTTTGTCCGATGTGAGCAAATATCCGTTGTACAAAGTCTGTTATATACTGTGTTTATTACATGTAAAACCATACAAAAGCATTGGGACTTTTGCTTTTGTCGGGTGAGTGTGAATACCTGGTTGATACAATGATGGTTTAGGCAGGTTTTACCGTAAAAACTCATTCTTAAAAACATGTAACACCATATTGACATAATTTGATATATTGTAGGGCAGCACGGTGGTATAGTGGTTAGCACTGTTGCCTCACAACAAGAAAGTCACGGGACCGATTCCCGTCTGTGGCCTCTCTGTGTAGAGTTTGCATGTTCTCTCCATGTTTGCATGGGTTCTCTCTGGGGGTTCCGGCTTCCTCCGACATCCAAAGAATTGCAGGTTAGGTGAATTGGAAACTTTAAACTGTCCATAGGCGTATGTGCAGGTGTGAATGTGTTTGTTTGTTTGTCTGTCTACATGTGGTCCTGCAACAGACTGGGGTCCTGTCCAAGGTGTACCCTGCCTCACATCCTATGCCTTCTGGGATAGGCTCAGCCCCCCATGACTGTTAATTGGAGTAAGCATTCAGGGCTCGACATAGCCATTTGCCCGCCGGCCCGGAGCCGATCAAACTATGGCCCGCTTGGGCCACCACAAAAATATGCAAAATTCTATTATTTTACCACCTCCCCCCGAAGGTCAAGGTAATTTTATTTTCTATATAGATCACAACAGAAGTTTAAGGTTACATTTCCTATAGAACAGGTCTATACATCATCCTTTTATAGGGCAATGCAGTCTCGTTTGAAGCCCTGCGTGATATCGCAGGTTTTGACCACTTCTGGGGACTGTCTCCCATTGCACAATATTAACACAGCATAACTTCACATGGATAAATGGTGTACTGTTTTGTTTTCAGCTGCAATCACTGAAGCAGTCGTGAAAAGTGCAGTTTGTTTTCAGTTCCCAGTGGAGAAGGGAAGACGAGGCAAATGAGAGAGGTCGTGTCAGTACGTTTTAGCCTACACAGCTAACCAGAGTAACTGTGTTCTCTCGCCTGCACAACCGCCTCGACATGTTTGATTCGGGTCATAAACAAACTGCAACACATCCACTTCCACTGCACTGTCACTTTTTCTTTGCATTTTCACTTTGTGTGCCATGTAATTTGCCCAAAAACACAGAGAAGTCTGTCCCCAGATGTTGTGTCATATGCGTCACATTTGAAAGGACATGCCACACTGAAATCATAACAATTACGCTAAGATTTAAGCCGTTAGTGACCATTCAATGATCCATCAGGATTAAATGGTTAAAAAAAAAGGTAAATGGACCGCATTTATGTAGCGCTTTTCCATCTGCATCAGACGCTCAAAGTGCTTTACACATAATGCCTCACATTCACCCCAATGTGAGGGTGCTGCCATACAAGGTGCTCACTACACACCAGGAGCAACTAGGGGATTAAGGACCTTGCCCAAGGGCCCTTAGTGATTTTCCGGTCAAGCTATGATTTGATGATGAGCAAGCCCAACACTTAACCACAAAACCACCACCTCACTTTGTGCACTTCCGCGACCGATTTCAAAATATATAGCATTCGCAACAAGCAGCTACGAAAAAAGCTACTGCTTTTACGTGTAAAAGCAGCAGCCCTGAAAATGTTTATGGCCCGGTCACACGGCATATGACAATTCCTGAACGAAGGGGAAAAAAGTTAAAAGGTCGAGAAAAGGTGGACGAATGAGCTTTTGACTTTACCCATCACCGACTAACCTGCGAATCAAAAGCGCAAAAGGAACGAAAGAGGAACAAAATGAAACCGAAGATAACGCTGGTCCCCATGCTTTAAATGAAACACGTCTGGAGGCACTGTGCGTCTGCATCCTGCTCTGTGTTCCAGGACTCGGAGCTGGGACAGAGCTCTGTAGCGCCTGAGTCCTGGAGAAGCTGCAGACAGAAGTGCGTGATCCGACCCCCTGCAGAGATCTGTGTGCACTAGGGCTGAAACAATTAGTCGAGTAACTCGAATAATTCGATTACAAAAAATGTTTGAGGCACATTATGTGCCTTGAAGCTTCATTTAACATTGTAGTACATATGCCAGGCCTGTGTGTGGTGATGCAACATCCCCAAAAAACAAACAGAAGACGACTAGAGCATGCATGAGCCGTGTAAGCACTAATCAGATTAGCACAATAGCTACAGCTTTTCAAGGTGACTCACAGTGTGAAATAAAGCCTTTTAGGAGAAAAATGGTCCACGCTGAATCTGTGCATTTAAAGCGAAGCAGTGTGTTTGTCTGTTTTTTTTGTTTTTTTTTAACACTGTTTCGTCCGCTGTCTGCTCTCTGCTCTTACGCACGGCCGATGGCTGCCTCTCTCTGCCCGGTGTTAGCAGCTCAGCACTGCCCTCACAGCTCCATCCCCGGCCGCAACACTAACGAACGGTCTCTGGAAGAAGTCCACTCTTCCTTCTGTGTTTTGCTCAGACTCGCACTGAATGTTTCACTTTTTAATTTTTGCTTTTTTGGGCAACAGACAATGCTTCACAAACACAGTAACTCAAATAAAATAATAAAAAAATAAAAAAACCTGACTGTGAAGCATGCATGTTCAATCTCCAGCTGAAATGCATTGGCTGAATCGAAAGAAAAGAGACAGAGAAAGAGGGAAGGATAAAAAAAAAAAAATCATGCAGGGACCCAGTTCACCAACCTTAAAAAAAATAATAATAATAAAATAAAAAAAAAATAAAAAAAACTTCAAAATAGTTACATTTTACAAGTTGGGGGAAACAAAAAACAGAAAGCCACACCCATCGCCATTTCAGCAAATTGTCAAGACACTTGTTGAGCTCCTGACACCAGGAAAGATCCAAAACTTGTAAAGATGTGAAAAAATAAATGACTACCCAGGAAAACAGAAAGAGAGACACTAAATTTGACAATCTCCCTGATGACGCAGCAACATTGTGCCATTGCTTAGGGAGAGCCCTGGACTGTTGATGTTGTTAAAAATGCAAAAGTACTTTTTATCCGATTACTTGCCAGAATAATCGATAGAATACTTGATTACTAAAATAATCGATAGCTGAAGCCCTAGTGTGCACGTCGGTGGATCCACCTGCTCTGGTTGTTCTTGGTTGAGGGCGGTCGCATCTCCTCCTCTATCCTCTCTTTCTGTGTTTCTCTATCTCTATTAATGAGGTGGGCAAGGCAGTACAATCTCAGACTGTGTTAACTCTTGAACTTAAACACGAATTGGAAATCATCTCGGAGCAAATGTCTGCCTTGCAAAGGAATTGATGTTGGAGACCAGTGAATATTCACAATTCAGGGCTCGACATAGTCATTTGCCCGCTGGGCCGGAGCCAATTTGGCCCACTTTCGGGTCACTATGGACCAGTACAATTTATCAAATGATGGCCCGCTCGGGCCACTACAAAAATACACAAAATTCTATCTATTTTACCATATTTTACAGTGACAAAGTCAAATTTCTTCACATCTCTGTGTCAAACTTCACTCAGTCTGCCATGTTTGTTTTGGTCTCGCACCACGCTCCATGCTCCTGCAGAATCTCGTGCACACTGAAATGTATGTTGTCGATGCGTGGAGCGTGAGTTCAGCCATTTCCATCACTGATCTTCTGCAATTTTTGTTAGCATCTTTAAATGCGTGGGAAGCTGCAGGAATCGAAGATGAACAAGACGTAAATCTAACAGAACGCTTTGAAATTCGAATTGAAATATTACAACCACTCAAACCCAGACAACAACCAGGAAAGAGTTTTGCTAAAGGAATTGGCCAAAAGAGGAAGCTTAGTGATGATGAGTTAAGGGAGACAGACAGGCTATATGAAAGAAACAAGAGGAAGAGAGGTTTTTGTCCCGACCTGGCCACAGAAATTGCCGTAGCTTGGTCATGACCAAGAGAAGAATGAGGTTTTCTGCCAAATCTGCAGGGCCTATCCGTCGTATGCTGACAAGTAAGTAAAGTATATGCTTGGTCCTGGTTTGAAGCTAGTTTAAAATTCTAACCAGCTTGTCTTTGTGGAAACCCCATGGTGACAACATTAGCAAAGGAGCTAAGCATAATATATATATATATATATATATTTTTTTTTTTTTTCAATTTTTAGAACCTTACCCCCAATCCAGACAAGGCAAACTTTTTAGTTTTGATATGGACCTACATGTGCATTTTACATTTCTGACTGAGTTAACCAAATCTGAGGGTTGCTAAAAAGTGCCCTCTAAGTTTTATGGTAGTCACTTTATTTTTTTACACTGGAAAATGCCCTCTGATAAATTCTATTTTTTTAACTTCATGGTCCATAGAGTATTTTATGTTTTTGTGGATTGGTTTATATTATATAGGCAGTTTTATTTGCAGGATTTCAGGGTGGAATATCATGAACTCTTGCGCGCAAAACCATGGGCCAGTGCTCCTACACTGTGGGCCACTAGCTTCTAAATTCTACTGGCCCTGTGGGCCAGTGGGGCAAACTGGTTTATGTCAAGCCTTGCAATTGGATCTGGACAGTTAAAGAGATGCCGTATTGGAACTCTGTGCTTCTCTGCCTAACCCAAACATGGCAACCTTATCAGCAACCGAAGGTTAAATTTCCCCATTTCCTCCAGAAGGATTTCAACGGCCTTGGTGAAGCATCTGGCTCCTTTTCAGTTGCCCTGCCCTACAGTCTGCGGTTGTCAAGGCCACTCCAGAATCTACGCATACACGGACAGAGACTGATATGAACTCATCCGCAAACATGATGCACACCCACCACCCCTACCCCCTCGTGTTACAGATATGATCATATCCGAGCTGATCACATCTGTGCAGTCACAGATGTGATCACATCTGTGACATTTCACTAAGGCTGGGTATCAATCAAAAATTTTCGATACAGGTACCAATACAGACACCTATATCCCATGTTAAACAAATAACCCGGTCTGCTTTCTTCCACCTTAAAAATATCGCCCGTCTCCGCTCATCTCTGAACTTCTCAGCCACTGAAACCTTAATCCACGCATTCATTACATCCAGAATCGACTACTGCAATAGTATTCTCTATGGCAGTGATTCTCAACCGGGGTGCCGCGGCACCCTAGGGTGCCGTGATCGATCATCAGGGGTGCCGTGGGCAATTATCAAATATCACCATTATCGGGTGTATGTGCTGTAATAGTGTGGCAGATGGTGTAATGCTCTTTTATTCCAGTAGATGGCAGCAAAGCGCGCAGTAGCGCTGAGCCGTGTGCCGACACAGAGGCGTGATCGCCATTTTAATTCCGGGCAAGTTAGTGATTTGTGTGCATAGAAGTTCACTTAGTCTCGTCAAGAAACAGGTGGAATATGCCGGAAAGCTGCGCATGTTGGCAAAGTCACAAATGGAGGAACAAGGGAGACAATTCATAAGTATTCAGTAATTCATTCCATAAGTAAGTGGTTTTGGTTATTGTTGTCACTTTGTCCATGATATTTGGATGATAAACAGCTGTATGTCTCCTGCCGTACTTGTGTCGCCCGATGACACGGATCATTATTTTCACTTATGTCTAGTTGATATTTTCCACTGCTAGACCAATGTCTAGTTAAAATTCTTGTTGTTAGTGACTAAAAATTGTTGGACAAGACTGGGGAGGTTTTTTTTTTTTGCACCTTAAAATAATGAGATTAATGATGCACGCTGTGTTGCCACACACACAGAGATGTGCACACACACACCACTGACTTCATGAATGAAACTCGGTCAGTAAAGGATAATTGTGTAAAAATATAATATATATAAAAGTATTGTAATGGTTTTAGGAGCCGCGCTGCATTGAACACAGCAGCAGCAGCTCAGCCGAGCAGCGTAGCTTAACAGCACAGATCCGTGTAACTTTCAACACTAATATTTGAGAATGTGTGTGTGTCAGAGTAAGTTTAATACTTTCCTGACATAATTTAATGTAATTTAATTTTACTGGCTCGATATCCAGGACAAAATGGCATTTTAACACATATTTTGCAAGCATTTTTCTGAGTGTGTTCAGTCGCGAATCTCCATTGAAAATGCATTAACATCCGGGTACTTCATCAATATTTTGCCCGGTTAGGAGACATCATGTCGCTGTCCATGAAGGGACGTTTTCGTTTAGTGTGCAGCAATGGGACTGCGCTCTCTAGTTCTTATATAGAGCTCCATGACTATAGTATACTATGTTACGTCATATCTGTACCGCACGTCTTGCTAACGTGCTAACGCACCATGTAGAGCCAGTCGAGTTAGTAGTGCGTGACACATGACAGTGGTGTGCCGCAGGATTTTGTAAATATAAAAAGGGTGCCGCGGCTCAAAAAAGGTTGAAAATCACTGCTCTATGGTACACCATCCAAAACTCTCATTAAACTTCAATATATCCAGAACTCTGCTGCTCGACTCCTCACACAAACCTGGTCCCACCAACACATCACCCCTGTCCTCCAAGATCTTCACTGGCTGCCCATCCCTCAGCACATACAGTTTAAAGTTCTCCTTATCACCTTAAAAGCCCTCCACAACCTGGCACCTTCTTACCTCTCTGACCTGCTCCTGCCCCATACTCCATCACGATCCCTCCATTCCTCCAATGCTAACCTCCTGTCCCTCCCCTGTAGAACCAAGCTCCGAACCTGGGGTGACAGAGCCTTCTCCATTGCCGCCCCCACCATCTGGAACTCCCTCCCACAACAACTCCGTGACTGCTCCAAACTTCCCACCTTTAAATCACTCCTCAAGACCCACTTATTCAAGACTGCTTTTAATGTTTAACCTGTTTTAATATGGGGTTTTTTTTTACCTTATATATTGTTATTTATTAATGTGTCTGTGAAGCGTCTTTGAGTTTCTAGAAAAGTGCTATACAAATAAAATGTATTATTATTATTATTATTATTACCTTCACTTCGATACTTGTTCCTGAGCGATACTTTTTTCTATATCAATTTTATTTTGTAATTTTATTATCAACAACATTTTATTGCGTCTTAAAGTAAATAAATATGAAATTGGTTACTGGATTCTTGATCTCTGGACTTAAATAAAATCTAGATGGTGGATCCTTGATGTCTGGACATAAACAGAAATAAAATCTGTAGCTTTTGTCAAAAGCATTTCCTTTCAGACATTTTGGCATGAATGTCACTCCATATCTCTGAGCTGAACTTAGTCGGCTGCTGCACGTCAGAGCAGGATGTCTCATTTTGGGAGGAAAAAAACGTTTTGATTGATTGAAGTTTATTCTTTGTCTTACAATGTGTGAAAAGAGGTGTCATTTGATTTAAACGGCGATTCACTTTAAAGTGATTAATTCCGACCGGACTCTTTCTAACTTGACTTGGCAGAGAGCCGCGCAGCGTTTGGAGCTGTGCGAATGGAACTGAGGACGATTCTCTTTTCTTTCTCGCAACAAGACAAGAGTCCCAGTTAATGACTTTAATCCACACAAAAGTGACTCACGATTGACATATTTTAATGGCTTTGAGAGGGGTTAAAAAGCTGATTTGCCGCTTCTGAAAAGCAGGGAAGCAATGAACCAATGACGCAGCGGATCGGAGCACTGCTTCGTTGGTTCATTGCTTCAAAGCAGAGCCATTACAGAAGCGGTTGATTACAGACCCGCTGCAGGGTCTGCAATCAATGTAGTGAAATTATCATTTTCCTGACAAACACCCTCAAAAACAACGGGCACTCTGAAGGACCGATGAGGGAATCATCAAGTCTTGATCACGTGATTAACCTCTGGGTACCGAAACTTGACACCGAAAGACGAGGCATGTTTTGATACTTGGTACTACCGAAGCATTTTTTGTCGGTGCCACAAAAGAACCGAAGTTCGGTACCCAGCCCTACTTCATGTCATGTACAAAGCTGCAATTAACAGCTGAGCTGCGCGTTAAGACAGTGTGCTGCACACACATATTCAGATCCAAATTCCCACAGACTCTCTCAAAGTAAAATAAAAATTTTACTTTCATTGAAAGTTCCATTCAAAGGAACACAAAGCAAAAGACGAAAAAAATTACCATTCACTCACCTAGTTGTAAAGATTCCAAATAACAGCCTAAGTCCACAACATCAAAGAAGCCCCCACCCAAAGCTGTAAACCTAGGGGAAACACTGCCTAAAGACACAAATTAATGACTGCATTATAAACTCTATACTTGTCAATCAAATATTTTAAATTTGTGCAGTGTTATTTTTGATTGTAATGGTAATTATTTTAAATAATTATTCCTGAAATGTTAAAAACTGGTCAGATTACATCTTGCACCTGATTTATACTTGTCAAAAGGATGTTTATTCCAAAAACTCATTTGACATAAAACTGCAAGAAAAAAAAAAAAAATTACATGTTCCTGTAAGTGACAAACTGATTTGGGGACATGCTTCTGTTTTGAAGGATGAGTGGGGATATGTGGATCGAGTCCCACTTTCGACTATACAATAATCATTTTGGGTTTGTTTTTTTTCTTAAACTGATTGAACAGGAGCGGGCTCGTGACCAACACATCATCCTTCGCTAGTCTCAAGCAGACTCAGAACATGAATCCCCACCCTGTGGCTCAAAAAAACAAAAACCATCAGAAGTCACAGAAATCTCAGCCACATTGAAGACAAACATACCCATGTCTTTTTTGACAATGTTGTAGAAGATGCCACCTTGCTGGAATAAGTGGGGCAGCTTCTTGGCGTAGGACCAAACGTCTTCACCTGGAACAGACAGAGACGCGTTAAACCAGATTTAATCAACTGACTGAGGGATCAACTCAAAGCTCCAAATCACGCAACAAACACTAATCAACTGTTTTCACACTCAATCGTTCATTTAACAACAAAACGTCAAACATATTTTGCTTCTAGGTCATTGAATGAGAGTCCAGTGGCGGCTCTAAAAATTGAGTCGTGGGCAGAGCTGTTGCACTAAACAGCAGCTTAGGTCTGGAATCAGTGCTAGCACCATGCATCGCTGCATTCACCACACTACAGAACCACCCAGACAGACTTCAGGTCCATCCTATCAGGTGAAGCGTGGGCATGTCCTTGGTCTTCTCCAGGCACTGGGGTCGCCAACACTGAGACACCAGCATGCTGGACAATAACCAGAGAAACTGTCGCAGATGATATTCCCCCACGATGTCAATCAGCAAGACCCAAAAATCGTCAGAACAAAAACCCAATTAAACACCAGCAACAACAAAAATGTTTTCTGATAAACTATTAAACATGCAAGGAAACAATGTGTGTTTGTAGCTTTTTTCCCCTCATCTACAACATAAACCTTCCTGTTTCAAAATGTATAATCGAAATATTTTGGAGTTGCAAATCAAGTGCCACTATCCTTGAGCAAGACATCCATGAGCTTAATCTGTACCTAGGGACTTGTTGCAACATGTGAGATGATATTTGGAACATGTAACCTTTTTCTTTCTTGTACAGTTTGAAGCGGTTCACAAATATGATTAGAAGTGTGAAATGTAATCGCACATGGCAGAGTGTATTGCTCAAGAGAGCGTATCAGACCATCACTCAGCAATTGCCTCCCTCTCCCGGCATCGACTCATTTTCAAAAATCAACAAAACGACAAAGAAGAATCGCGGTAATGCTTGTTGATGATGTCATATCTTCCTCAGTGACTCTGAACGACTGGTAAAGGCTGCAGTCAGTGCTTCAGTCACAGGCTCCATCTCCACCTCAGCAGATTAAAACTTCTTGTAAGAGGGTAAAATTATAAGCTATTTTAACTCTTTGGAGTCACCTGACTGAATTTGGTCACGTAAAAGTCACATGACCGAATTAAGCAATTGTCCCATTAAATTCACCAGACTCAGTTTCTGTTTCAATGCATGCATGCTTCAAGCATTGTACGAGTTTTTAAATTATGTTACTAGGCCTACTATAACCTGAATTATGAGGAATAATTTCCACAATGTTTTCTTGTGAATTTTATGGTCATATTTGGTGCACGTATTTGCAGAAAGCCGCAGTAAAGAGTCTCACATTTCCTCAATCAACTGTGCTGAGAGCTCCGTCTTGCGCAGGAGAGCAGAGAAAAAACCACGCCTTTCAGTCTGTCATTGGTGGAACCCCACAACATGAGCCAATCAGGATCATCAGCCCATGTGGTGGTCTCTCTCAGGTCTTTCTGGACAAAACGCCACCAAAAGCAGACAAACTAAAACTGCCTCCTGCTGGACTGAAGCAGGAACGGCAAAATAAGATTATTCCAATGCACAAAAATACATGTCTAACAAGTCAGAGAATCAGGCTCTCAAAATGAATTATATCTGTTTTGTTTTTTGTTGTTATTTGTTTATTTTAACCAATTTAGCTTTGCAAAGGGACTATACGACCCATTCAGAAACACTTCCATTATAACTTTTACACTTAAGTTTATATTGTGATATATACCGTTACAGTGAAGGGATTCAATTTATATCATGATATGAATTTTAAGTCATATTGCCCAGCCCTACCTGGAGAGGATGCCAGTCTGCCGTAGGGCCACATATAGAAAACAAACACATTCACACCCACACTCACATCTACGGTCAAGTTTCCAGTTGGCCTAACATGCATGTTTTTGGATGTGGGAGAACACCCAGAGGGAACCCCTGTAAAGACAGGGGGAACATGTAAACTCAACAAAGGAAGGCCCCAAATTTGGAAGTGATCCCATGACCTTCTTACTGTGAGGCAACAGCGCTAACCACTAAGCCACTGTGCTGACGGTGTCGCAGACTGAACGGTCCCCCTAAAAATCGGTCCATCCCGCCTACACTGTGCATGCGTCATTTGGAAGCACAGCAGCACGTCAGAGATGGACTCTCTACACTCAAAGCGATCAAAGGGAATAATGCGATTATTAACCATCAGTTTGGCAACTTTTAGCATTGTTAGTATGCAAAGCTAATTATGAGTAAAATAGCATATATTTATACATTTATTCTTTACAGATGACAAAGTAAAACCTCTTAAATCAATCTAAAGTCAGTTTTACGCAGAAACAAGGCTGTTTTAAGCAGAAAATGAGGCGATAATTGGCGAGTCGTTATTAACGCTCAGAAGTTATGTAGGCACAGCAGCAGCTGTTGTGCCCCCTGATTGCTCCCCCATCTTTTATGATGAAATAATGCTGAATTTTTGTGGAAATGATTGTTGTACAAAAACTTCAGATATCTGTCACTGAGATAGATGATGACTGGAGTGCACTTTGAAGCAAAAACAAGGTGATAATCAGTGAATCGTTGGCGACGCTCAGAAATGACGCTGCTGAGCTCCGACATGACGCATGTGCATTGAACGCTGGGCGGACCAAGACTGCGGTTAGATTAAAAAACAAAATATGTTTGAAGCTTATACTTAAATCTAAAAAGGTGCAAACATCCATAATAAACAGTCCAGCCCAACATTGAAAAATATTCTATCGTCCTCACATGTCAGACTTTCACACTTGTGACCACAGTTTGATCAGTGATTTGACAGCGATGATTTTTGTTAAATATTACTGTGGAAGTTTTTTTAAGTGGAAATTTCCAACACGCTCGCACACTGCTTTGTGCAGTGAGCTCCAGGTCTGCAGGGAGTCTCCAGCCTGTAGAAATCCCAAAACCAGCTTTGGTTCCAGCCTACACCAGCCACAAACATTTATCCAGCTGGGTTGTTTTATAATCAGGGTACATAACTTGATTTTAAAGATAATGGTTGGTTTAATGTAAGGTGGAAATGACTGACAAAGCTTAGTTTGCCATACATGGATAACTACCACAGGTCTATCAGCAGCAATGATCATTTGATTGGATATCTCCATCTGTTTACCAGCAGAACTCTAATTATTCCAGTTTTTAACCAAAATATCTGTGTCATTTCCATGATGTCTAATTTTGATGGGCTGCCAGAACTATTATTTATTTTAGTATTATTTTTTATTTATTATTTATTTATTTAGTATTTATTATTTATTTTAGTAGGTAACCACTTAAATGGACTAATTTCCCTATCAAAGCCTACTGTATAACAATCTAACTCCCAGGATCACTGCCCAGAAGGGAAACAACTTGAAACAGGCATTCAAAAATATGTCTTGTCTGTCAAAAATGTCCTCTCTGGAAATAGAGGGCATTTCAAACTCAAGCATCAGTGTTATGAGAATAATATTTTTGTTTGAGAGAGGTAATCACTATCTGTGATGCCACAAAAGGATGTGTACCTAATTTACTCAAATGTCTTTAATATTGGGGTGTACCTCACCAAAAACTATTCTCTCTAGAAATGCTTATAGTCCATCACTATTTAAGAATGCAGAAACACAACAGCAGTTGTATACTCTGAGTACATAGTTACCATCAACTGTTTTAAGTAGATGGTATATATAGGTAGATTGCATTAATATTGGTCTGTATAATTTACACAACAATTATCTTAGTCAAAGAAATTGCTCTCCTGAAAGTATAGCAGATCATATCTGTGAGCTCATTAAGTTCCCCAGTCAGCAATTAGATATGGATGAATAACTTGACCAAAGTAACCACTTTGATTTTTTTTGGTGCCAGTGACACATACTTGTGTACCCTGACAGTGAAACAGCCCCACTGAGGGTGGAGCATTAATCTAACAACCCGTGTCCACGGCACACAAACTCTTAAAAAACAACACAAAATAAAAACTAATTGCAGCAGTGGGACTGGCTGCCACAGCCGCCCTGCTGGAGTCACCCATGACTTTATTGAGCTGCAGCGTCTGAAGCTGCAAGGCTCAAAGTTCATGTCAAACTGTCCTGAAAAAAATGAATGGTGCCTTGAAACAGATCTGTTTGTGTGACATGAAGCTAACCTTTGACCCTACTGGCAGATGAAACAGGAAAACACGAGACACGAGTCCACCCATTCGCTGTGTTCATGCTACTAATCGGGATGCTTCAGCAGATTCAGTCTCGAATTTCTAACTGCTGACTTCTTAAACTCATGACGGAACTTCTGGTCCCTTAAACTTACATCAAACAGCTGATTTGCGTGCAATAAAGTGCACAGTCTGCATGATAAGCTTATGTTTATGTACATCTTGAATATGTGCACAGTAAATTTTGCAGGGTTAAATTACACTGCATTAAGTTCACGCGGCTCCATTTAAAATGGTGTTAAATCAACTTTACCACAGCATAACTCTGTTAGTGTTGATCAACTTGATTTGACTGTCCAACACTATTCTGAATGGGGCGAGGATGAGCTTGCTGTAATGTTAATTTAACACTAAAAAGTTTGGTATAAAAGATAAAATAACACTTTTCAATGGCCAAGTGACTGTAAAAGCATAAAACAACCTAAAATGCACAACTGCTTGTTGATAAACAGCCAAAAGGTTTTATCTAAAAACATCACATCACTGAGTTCTTACCCATCAACGTTGCTAGAAGACAGAGGGAGGACATTTCTAGATCGATGTTGTCCTGGAGTTCGCGGCCACTAACTCTTCCTGCTGTCGTGGCGCCCTCGTTCTTCACCGCTTGCAGGGTGGAGGGTGAGCTGGAGGCTCTGGAAATGGAAGCTGCTTGGTTTTTGTCCTCTGGATCCTTCACAATCTCTACTGTCACCCTGTCACCGTGCTGCAGGGCCACCGGCTCGTTCTCCTCGCCGTCCTTTGGCGGGGCCAGCTCTTTGGGTGGGAAGCCGTAGCGAATGCACTGCTGCGCTGGTGGTACACTAAACTGGCTGGCAATGCTCCGCTGGAGATCAGAGAAGGTGGTGTGGGACTGCAGGGTGAGCATGGCCTGCCTGCCATCACTAGTGGTGACGCGGATCTTCTTCTCCTTACTGGAAGAGGGGGCAGAGGAGGTGGATTTTGTGGGCGTGGCTGGAGCTGAAGAAGAAGTTGTTTCTGTAGAACAACTAGGAGAAGACGTCCGGCCGTGGCTCTTCTGGTCCTGTTTGAGCCTCTCAGTTCGTCGTTTCTGCGTGGCAAAGGCCTGCTCACTGATGCTCTGCTGGAGGCTCCGCTCTGCCCGACTCATCGTCAGCTCCTCTTTATGAAGCGTCTTTGCCTTCTGACCTGTCAAAATGATCTTTGTGGGCAGATGTGGGTCCACTGTCTGTGGATTCTCCGTGTTGTCAGTGAGCCGCTGTGCGTGAGCGCCGTCGATGGACACTGGGTTGTACTCGTCTGGGTTTTTCTTGGCGGTGTGATGTAGAATGGTGTTTACTACTTTCTGAACCAGAATCTCGCTGCCAAACTCACCGGGAAAGTGCTTGGTGACCAGTTTCATGGCCACGTCATACACGTTGCTGTTTAAAGATGGGTCTGTCTCGTACTGGAACCAGTACACAGTCTCCCGTACCAACCGTCCTCCCCACTCCAGCGTAATGGGGAAAGCCTCAGGGAGGTTGTCGTACTCCTTCCCGTCCCAGAAATGTTTGAAACCACACCCACATTTCCCACCTTGGGAACGAGTGTTGGTTCTGTCACCATCCAGATAAACGACGGAACCATTTCCACGGATGTGGCGGACAGAAGTACCATGACACCAGGTGCAGGTGTGGAGGGAGCTCAGCTTGTAATCAGGAACAAGGACATCTCTCTGTGGATCGTATGAGCAGACGACATTGTTGAGCGGGAAACTATAATTCTTGTCCGGCCGCAGTTGTCCATGTGTGGATTTGGCCAGATTATAAAGCTTACCACCAGGAATCAACCACTCTGCTGGCACATGGAGCTCAGAAAGGGCTCCACAGATCAGACAGCGGTGCAGCCGGTTCTCCATCACTGACTTCTTGGCTGCTTCTATCACCTCCTCAGGCTGGATGCCGATCATACCAGTCCGTCTGTAGACGTACTGGTGCACATCAGCCACCAGAGAGGGATGGATGCTGTGCTTCTCCATGAACACCTCCTCCATGGCATTGACCAATCTCATCAGGTATTTGTCCTGTAAACTGCGGTCGCCGCCGATGACACAGCTCCCATCTGTTTCCAGCTTGATGTACTTCCTGATGAGGTCCTGAGGAATGCCCCACGCCTTAGGCAGTAGACGGGCCGGCAGTTTGGGGAGCACTGTGTTCTTAATTCCCACCAGAGGGATGTAGTGGTTCCGACCAGAGCTGCTCCAGGCTATGCAGATGGGCTTGTTGAGTTTGCCATCCTTGCCCCGGCACTGCTCTTCAGGTACCAGCCCCGGCAGGAAGGTAGCAGAGTAATCTCCAGAGCTCCTCATCCCACTCAGCGAGTCCAGCAGGATAATGGGTCGATGGAGCACGTTGGCCAGTCCAAATATGTGGATGTTGCGCAGCCCAAGTGGCACACCCTCAGGTGGAATGAAGAGCGGGTCACACTCATTGATGATGTCTTCCCACTCAGCAGCATCAATAAAATCCTGGAAGAGTGCCTTGTAACGGTCCAGGTTCTGCTTAAAGTTCTGCTTCAGGTTTTCTCTCAGCGCGTGCCAGAATAGTTCTCTTCCTACCAGCGCTCTGGACACGGCGTGGACCAGGCAGTGCCCGTCTCCATCCACGTGGACGGGTATGAGACACTCCCTGCTACTGTTGGCCTTCTTGACCTCCTCCAGCGTGTCGTGGAGGTAGATCAGACTGCCCGATCGGTCTTTCCCGTAGCCCACGGTGGACACGTGGTCTGGTTCGATGAGAAAAGCCCGGTCTCCGAGCAAGGAGCAGTCAAACATGTCCCCCTGGTTCATGTCCCTAAGCAGCTTGGCTTTGCCGGTCTGCTTGTCCATACCGTACCGGGTCAGGACCGGGGAAAGCAGCTTGCAGTGGTAGTTGGACAGTCCCATCACCTTCACCAGCTCGGTACCTTTCTTCGGGGCCCCGGTGACGCCCAGCAGGGCGTTCCTGAGCAGGTTGTGGAGCACCACATCTGGGTCGGTGACTTCCTCGACACTCAGCAGGTTTTTCTGCTCGTGCCGCTGGCCGCACTCAGTGCACTCGATGCTAACCGAACCGTGAGCGGGGAAGAACAGCCGCGCCTGACATTTCGGGTCCGGACAGAAACCGGACAGAATCCGTTTGTCCTTCTTCTTCGAGCCCTGAAGCAGCGACATTTCGGCTGAAAACACTTTAAAGCGGCTTTAGCTTTCACACAACCGCCATATTGTCACTGTAACTGCTAACGAGAGTTGTCTTTTTTTATAACCACAATAACAACACGGAAGCGGCTGTTTTTTCTGGACGTTCGACAGCGTAATGACGTAAAACGTCCTGTTGTGGGAGTTGTAGTTTTATATTGGGCGCATGCGCTAAATTGTTATGACGTTTTTTTTGTTTTTTTTTTAAAGACACTGTAAAAAATAATTTCTAATTTTATTCTTCCACTAATGCTTCAGGTCTAAAATTGAATGTGAATAAATGTGCAGTCAAAAACTGTGTTGCCAACTTAAATTTTGTCCCGAATTTAAATTCGGGACAAAATTGAACAGGCATCAAAGAGACCTCTCATTAAAAGGTAGAATTACTGTAGGGCAGCTGGCATAACCAGGTTTATCTACGCTGCTGTTTCTTTAGATATTGATTAAAAACAGCAAGAACAAAACTCATTATTATCAAAAAGTCTAATGACTGATTATAATAATGGTGGTCTCTAGTTTATTAAAATCAAGAAAATTGAGACCACCATTATTATAATCAAAAACACATTCAAGATTAATTGGATTAAAGCATTATTTAAAAGAACCTACTTCTATCTGGAATATTATTTCGCATTAATTTGGGTGGTCTGAAATTTCTTCTACTTTGTAATTACGATATTAATTGGACACCTGTCTGTCTCAAAATTTCATAGGCAAATGCTGTTGGACTAGTCTCTTATTTATAAGGATAATTTTTCTCCCAATAGATATTTTATATGGAACAATAGATATGTTTGTTACAAAAAGAAGTTCTCTTGTTTTGACAATTGGTTTAGGAATGGTATTGTACAGGTGAGGCAATTTTTCAGTAAGGAAAGGAAACTGTTTAATTGCCAGGAATTTCTCTGTCATTGTAAGATCCGGTGACACCGAAAGAATTTGCTATATTTTTGATGCTATTCCATTTGGTGTTATGCTCGATAAAGGCTACACCGTTCCTTGATCCAGCTGACACACGAACTGGGAAAATATGTTTTCAACACTTAGGTAAAGTTAGAAAGATATTCACAGATTCGAAGTTCACGGCTCAATAGATCTTAAGGGAAACGTTGTAGAAAGACAAACACCACTAGTTTATAACCTCAGGAAGGTAGACAACGAGCTACAACCTTATTTTTATCCATATGAGCCATCCTCTGAGCTGAAAAAAATAACACTGATCTGAACGGGCAGGCGGCAGAGAAACGGAAGCTTAGGGACCGTCTACAAAGTGCATACATGGGAAAAAAAAAGACACCAGAAAATTATTGAATAAATCATTGTAAAAAGGAGTGATATTACCAAATTCACTGCACACATCAGTGGGGTCCTGCTGATTATACTACAGAGCTCAGTTTGGAAAAATGCCGTTATGAAAAACTTTGCAGAATTTTTTATTTTTAAATTTTTAATAGCATCAAAGTCACAAGATGTGGTGTCACCAAATTCACTGCACACAACAGCCGTGTCCTGTTGATTATACTACAGCACTCAGTTTGGAAAAAAGTAATTTAAAAAAAAATTTGGAGAATTTTTAATTGATTATATTTTCAATAGCATCAAAGTCATAAGGTGTAGTGACACAAAATTTACTGCACACAACAGTGGTGTCCTGCTGATTATACTACAACACTCACTTTGGGAAAAAGTCATTTAAAAAAATTTTGGAGAATTTTTGATTGATTAAATTTTCAATAGCATCAAAGTCATGAGGTGTAATGACACAAAATTTACTGCACACAACAGTGGTGTCGTGCTGATTATACTACAACACTCACTTTTGGAAAAAGTCATTTTCAAAAATTTTGGGGAATTTTTTATTGTTTATATTTTCAATAGCATCAAACTCATAAGGTGTAGTGACACAAAATTTACTGCACACAACAGGGGTGTCCTGCTGATTATACTACAACACTCACTTTTGGAAAAAGTCATTTTCAAAAATTTTGGAGAATTTTTTATTGTTTAAATTTTCAATAGCATCAAAGTCATAAGGTGTGGTGTCGCCAAATTCACTGCACACAACAGTGGTGTCCTGCTGATTATACTACAACACTCACTTTTGGAAAAAGTCATTTTTCAAAAATTTTGGAGAATTTTTTATTGTTTATATTTTCAATAGCATCAAAGGCATAAGGTGTAGTAACACAAAGTTTACTGCACACAGCAGTGGTGTCCTGCTGATTATACTACAGGACTTAGTTTGGAAAAAAGTAATTTTAAAAAATTTGGGGGGATTTTTCACTATTTAAAAGTCATAAAGTGTAGTGACACAAATTTTACTGCACACAACAGTGGTGTCCTGCTAGTTATACTACAATACTCAGTTTGGAAAAATGTCATTGTTTAAAATTTGAGAGATTTGTTGTTTAAATTTACAATTGTGTCAGTGTTAGAAGGTGTAATGACACAAAATTTCCTGCACACATCTGCTTAGATTAGATAGAACTTTTTGTGATCTCTTACGAAAACTCCCTCAGGGAAACCGAGGTTCCAGCAGCATTGTATAGCATCACACAGGGTAAGAAGCACACAAAGTATCAAAAGTGAAAGTAAAAAAAAAACAACAGTTTGTAAATATAAATATAAATACCAGACATACGGATCAATACTGGTTTACTGACTCCTACTGTTTCTCTCCTTCCCATCATCGGTCTTCCTGTTACTCCTCCTCCCCCAGTGAGGAGTTCTCCAGTCTGACTGCATGAGGGACAAAGGAGTTTTTCATTCTGTTGGTCCTGCACTTAAGAAGGAGCAGTCTGTGGCTGAAGAGGTTCCTCTGGTTACTAATGACGGTGTGCAGAAAGTGACTGACATCTTCCATAATATCCAGCAGTTTGTCCAGTGTTCTCTTCTCTGCCACTGTCACCAGAGAGCCTAACTTCATGCCAACCACAGAGCCAGCCTGGATGTGTCCTTCTTGGATATGCTGCGCTCCCCGAGCACACCAAAGTTTAAAAGAGGACGGTGGCTACTACGGACTGGTAGAACATCCACAGGAGTTTCCTGTTAAACGGCTGCAGCCTCTTCAGAAAGTACAGCCTGCTCTGTCCCTTCCTGTACAGGTGGTTGGTGTGGTTTGTCCAGTCCAGTTTGCTGTTCGGCCACAGCCTGAGGTACTTCTAGGAATCCACAGCCTCCACCTCAGCTCCCTGGATCAGAACTGGTTGTGGATTTGGTATGGACTTCCAAAAGTCAATGACCAGCTCCTTTGTCTTTTAGGTTTTGAGCTGTAGATGGTTTCTGTCGCACCAGGCAGCAAAGTCCTTCACTAGGCTCCTGTACTCCTCCTCTCTGTCATCCCTGATGCATCCAACAATGGTTTTGTCATATATGAACTTCTGAATGTGACACAGCTCAGAGTTGTAGCAGAAGTTTAAGGTCTACAGGGTGAAGAGAAGAAGGGCCAGCACCGTGCTGGTGCTGTCAATTACAACGTCAGTTATGGTGTCCCTCAGCCTGACATACTGTCTGTCTGTGAGGTAGCTGGAGATCCAAGTGACCAGGCAGGGGTCCACTCACATCCTATTCAGTTTGTCCTGGAGCACAACGGGCTGGATGGTGTTGAAGGAACTCGAGAAGTCCAGGAAGAGAATCCTCACTGTGCCATTTCCCATTATCCAGGTGTGAGTGGACTTGTAGCAGGTAGAGGATGGCATCCTCCACACAAACAGCTGCACTATATGCAAACTGCAGACAGTCATGGGTGTGTTGCACCTGGGGTTTGAGGGAGTTGAGGAAGAACCGCTCCAACTTCATCAGGTGTGGACTGAGTGCCACTGGTCGGAAGTCATTCAGCTGGCTGGGCTAGTTCTTCTAAAGAACTGGAAGGATGCATGAAATCTAACTGAGGGTGGGCACTCTCCCTCAATGCAGGCTAGGGAGAAGATATGTCATAGCGGTTCTCCCAGTTCAGTTGCGTAGGTCTTCAGTAGTCGGGGACACACCTTGCGTGGGCCTGCCGCTTTCATGGGATGAAGTTTCCTTGGCTGTTCTCTGACCTGGTCCACAGTGATTTGTGAAGGAGGTTGTGTTGAGATGGGGGAGGTGTCCACCACATCAGCGGTGTCCTGCTAGTTATACTACAGCACTTTTATAAGCTGTAGGGTGATGTAAACATCAGCACATATACTCCATATCATGCTGTTTACACTACAACACTTGGCTTGGAGATTTTGGCTTTCACTCAATGCTGAGGAAGTCTTTATACCTACCAAAAAGGAAACATCATTTCTGTGTCATCACCTTTTAGTAGCAGTGCTCAGTTTGAACAGCAGGGGTCTCTTTTAATTAGTTCATTAATTGTCATAATTTATTACTATATTTCAAAAGTGAGTGCTGTAGTATAATCAGCAGGACACCACTGTTGTGTGTAGTAAATTTTGTGTCACTACACCTTATGACTTTGATACTATTGAAAATTTAATCAATCAAAAATTCTCCAAAAGTTTTGAAAATTACTTTTTTCCAAAGTGAGTGCTGTAGTATAATAAGCAGGACATGGCTGTTGTGTGCAGTGAATTTGGCGACACCACACCTTATGACTTTGATGCTATTGAAAATTTAATCAATCAAAAATTCTCCAAAAGTTTTGAAAATTACTTTTTCCCAAAGTGAGTGCTGTAGTATAATCAGCAGGACACCACTGTTGTGTGTAGTAAATTTTGTGTCACTACACCTTATGACTTTGATACTATTGAAAATTTAATCAATCAAAAATTCTCCAAAAGTTTTGAAAATTACTTTTTTCCAAAGTGAGTGCTGTAGTATAATCAGCAGGACATGGCTGTTGTGTGCAGTGAATTTGGCGACACCACACCTTATGACTTTGATGCTATTGCAAATTTAAACAATCAAAAATTCTCCAATTTTTTTAAAATGACTTTTTCCCAAAGTGAGTGTTGTAGTATAATCAGCAGGACACCACTGTTGTGTGCAGTAAATTTTGTGTCACTACTCCTTATGACTTTGATGCTATTGAAAATATAAATAAAAAATTCTCCAAAATTAAAAAAAGAGACTTTTTCCCAAAGTGAGTGTTATAGTATAATCAGCAGGACACCGCTGTTGTGTGTAGTAAATTTTGTGTCACTACACCTTATGACTTTGAGGCTATTGAAAATATAAACAATAAAAAATTCTCCAAAATTTTTGAAAATTACTTTTTCCAAAAGTGAGTGTTGTAGTATAATCAGCAGGACACCACTACTGTGTGCAGTAAATTTTGTGTCACTACACCTTATGACTTTGATGCTATTGAAAATTTAAACAATCAAAAATTCTCCAAGTTTTTTGAAAATTACTTTTTCCCAAAGTGAGTGTTGTAATATAATCAGCAGGACACCACTGTTGTGTGCAGTAAATTTTGTGTCACTACACCTTATGACTTTGATACTATTGAAAATTTAATCAATCAAAAATTCTCCAAAAGTTTTGAAAATTACTTTTTTCCAAAGTGAGTGCTGTAGTATAATCAGCAGGACATGGCTGTTGTGTGCAGTGAATTTGGCGACACCACACCTTATGACTTTGATGCTATTGCAAATTTAAACAATCAAAAATTCTCCAATTTTTTTAAAATGACTTTTTCCCAAAGTGAGTGTTGTAGTATAATCAGCAGGACACCACTGTTGTGTGCAGTAAATTTTGTGTCACTACTCCTTATGACTTTGATGCTATTGAAAATATAAATAAAAAATTCTCCAAAATTAAAAAAAAGAGACTTTTTCCCAAAGTGAGTGTTATAGTATAATCAGCAGGACACCGCTGTTGTGTGTAGTAAATTTTGTGTCACTACACCTTATGACTTTGAGGCTATTGAAAATATAAACAATAAAAAATTCTCCAAAATTTTTGAAAATTACTTTTTCCAAAAGTGAGTGTTGTAGTATAATCAGCAGGACACCACTACTGTGTGCAGTAAATTTTGTGTCACTACACCTTATGACTTTGATGCTATTGAAAATTTAAACAATCAAAAATTCTCCAAGTTTTTTGAAAATTACTTTTTCCCAAAGTGAGTGTTGTAATATAATCAGCAGGACACCACTGTTGTGTGCAGTAAATTTTGTGTCACTACACCTTATGACTTTGATACTATTGAAAATTTAATCAATCAAAAATTCTCCAAAAGTTTTGAAAATTACTTTTTTCCAAAGTGAGTGCTGTAGTATAATCAGCAGGACATGGCTGTTGTGTGCAGTGAATTTGGCGACACCACACCTTATGACTTTGATGCTATTGCAAATTTAAACAATCAAAAATTCTCCAATTTTTTTAAAATGACTTTTTCCCAAAGTGAGTGTTGTAGTATAATCAGCAGGACACCACTGTTGTGTGCAGTAAATTTTGTGTCACTACTCCTTATGACTTTGATGCTATTGAAAATATAAATAAAAAATTCTCCAAAATTAAAAAAAAGAGACTTTTTCCCAAAGTGAGTGTTATAGTATAATCAGCAGGACACCGCTGTTGTGTGTAGTAAATTTTGTGTCACTACACCTTATGACTTTGAGGCTATTGAAAATATAAACAATAAAAAATTCTCCAAAATTTTTGAAAATTACTTTTTCCAAAAGTGAGTGTTGTAGTATAATCAGCAGGACACCACTACTGTGTGCAGTAAATTTTGTGTCACTACACCTTATGACTTTGATGCTATTGAAAATTTAAACAATCCAAAATTCTCCAAGTTTTTTGAAAATTACTTTTTCCCAAAGTGAGTGTTGTAATATAATCAGCAGGACACCACTGTTGTGTGCAGTAAATTTTGTGTCACTACACCTTATGACTTTGATGCTATTGAAAATATAAACAATCAAAAATTCACCAAATTTTTTATTACTTTTTCCCAGAATGAGTGTTGTAGTATAATCAGCAGGACACCCCTTTTGTGTGCAGTAAATTTTGTGTCACTACACCTTATGACTTTGATGCTATTGAAAATATAATCAATGAAAAATTCTCCAAAATTTTTTAAAATTACTTTTTTCCAAACTGAGTGCTCTGGTATAATCAACAGGACACGGCTGTTGTTTGCTGTGAATTTGGTGACACCACATCTTGTGACTTTGATGCTATTAAAAATTAAAAAATAAAAAATTCTGCAAAGTTTTTTATAATGGCATTTTTCCAAACTGAGCTCTGTAGTATAATCAGCAGGACCCCACTGATGTGTGCAGTGAATTTGGTGATATCTCTCCTTATTACAATGATTTATTCAATAATTTTCTGGTGTCTTTTTTTTCCATGTATGCACTTTGTAGACGGTCCCTAAGCTTCCGTTTCTCTGCCGGCTGCCCAGATCAGTGTTATTTTTTTCAGCTCTGAGGATGGCTCATATGGATAAAAATAAGGTTGTAGCTCGTTGTCTACCTTCCTGAGGTTAGAAACTAGTGGTGTTTGTCTTTCTACAACGTTTCCCTTAAGATCTATTGAGCCGTGAACTTCGAATCTGTGAATATGTATCTTTCAAATTTACCTGTTTTCTTTCAGCGTCCTGTAAAAAAAAAAAAAAAAAAAAAAAAAAAAAAATCCGTACCTTATTCCAGTCTGAATGATGTTTCAGAAAGTCTGCACTTTAATGTTTTCTAAACGTTTTCAAAATGCATTTTGTAAAAAAACAAAAAACAAAAAACCCTTTCTAAAACCAAAGCAAAATATTTTGTGTTTCCTGTTTGAAAGATGCATTGTTTGGTTTTACTGATTATAGAAGAGTCTTGGATGATGTTTATTTTCTGCATCCATTTTATTTCTGGCCAAGTTTTATATCCATAAAAGTAAGATATTAAAAACTAAACCTTCTTTTTATTACAATAAAAAAAGAAACAGAGTCCTACGTTAAGATCTACCTCCTGCAGCCGAAAAGCTACCGTATGAAAACAAAATGCCACTCTGTTCCAAATTTAATATACTTTTGTAATTTTATTTTATTTTTTGTGTGTTGTGTACGCCATTCTTATTTCATTTGTATTTTACTTGTAATCCTTGGTGTTGTATTTGTTTATTTTTATGTGTTTACATGTATTTCTGTCTGAAAACACACGCACGTGCGCGTGCGCGCACGCACGCACACACACACACACACGAGCAACACAAAACCGGCTGTTCTTCCTGGACTTAATGATGTAAGACGTCAGCTTGTGGGAGTTGTAGTTTTCTTCGACCAAGCAGCACGTTTACGCCGCAATGTTTTTTTGGTGTTTGTGAGAAGCCCTGAAGGGGCGGGGCTTCCGTCAAAGTATGACCCTGATCCAGATCCGTGATTGCTATCTGGAGAATATTTTAACAATAATAATAATAATAATAATAATAATAATAGTATAGCCTTTACTGTCCAATGTTCCTTATGTTAAACAAGAAATCATCTAATCTGAAATAACAGGTAAGTTATGGTTTTAATTTATATGAAGAAAGGTTTCTAAAGAATCTCTTTTTTTTTTTTTTTTTTGCTATTTTAATTACAAGTGTTCTAAACTTTTTTACAGTAATCAGAAATTAATTTTGAGGTTTAAAAAATTTTGCAAGGATTTTCTTCAGAAAACTGCGGTGTAGCATTCCTGTGACACGCTTCTGCCACTGATCTGTATATAACACAGTGTTTTGTACAGATCAGTGGTTTCTGCACTGATCTATATGTAACACTGTGTTTTATACAGATCAGTGGTTTCTGCATTGCAGTCTTCCGTGTTTTGGCCTGACGCCTCATTTCTATTGACAGCGCGAAGCTACATCACAGCTCAAGAGTGGCAAAAATTGAACTTTGACAGCAGCAGTCTCTCGACAAGTGGCAAAATGCGCTTCGGGCAGAAGCATCACTTTAGCTCAGTTTTTGACGTGACGTTTCTGCCGCGTCAAAAAAGTGACGCGTCACATTGAAAATAATGCTTTTTAGTCCGATTCATGACACTTCTGTTGCGGCTGACGCCTCAGGTGTGAAAGCCCCTTATGCCACCATGCTGCCAATAATAATGACAATACTGGGAGAGCTGACATTTGCCATTTGGTATGCTTATGTCTTTTGGGTCAAGGATGAGTGGTGCAAAACCAGCAAGTTGATTGGACAAATATTTTTGGAGAAATTAGCTATTTTAGTTAACCAGTAAACAATGGACATTGTGCTGCAATGCACCATGGGAGTTCTGGGTTTTGAGGTTTTTAAACGTTATTGTGGTTTATGTTAGCTTAATAGTGTTGTTAGTGTTATTGATTTATTGTGTTTTTGTAGTTCAATTGGTTTAGTCAGTTTAGTTAAGGGTTATGCTGATGTTACCATGAGTGACTTAAGTGTCATGCTGGTACCATATGTGTAGTGATTTTAATGTCTTCTGGCACCTCTTTGTTTATCAAAGTAAAAGCACCTGCTTACAGCAGCTCTGTGTGTGTGTGTGTGTGTGTGTGTGTGTGTGTGTGTGTGTGTGTGTGTGTGTGTGTGTGTGTGTGTGTGTGTGTGTGTGTGTGTGTGTGTGTGTGTGTGTGTGTGTGTGTGTGTGTGTGTGTGTGTGTGTGACTTTGATCACAGAGAAACTGTAGACAGCTGACATTTTCCATTTGGTACGCTTACATATTTTGGGTCAAGGATGAATAATGCGAAAACAGAAGGACTAATATTTTTGGAGAAGCTATGGATATTATCTAATAACACTGAACAATGGATGTTGCTAACTATTTTCTGGACTCACAGGGCCATTCCAGCAGGGGGCAGTAAGTAATCTTTATATTCAAAGCATGAGTGTGGTGTGATTTTATTTAGTAAGTTCAATATAAGTACATAATACAATTGTAAATATAATAAAAATACATGGATGACACAAAAAAGTGAAAACAATAATTTCCATTGTGGTCCATTTAAAAATCAAATGACAAAATAGAAGTAAAAATAAAATAAAATATTAATAATAGTGTGTATACGATAACAAGAACCTAAACAATTTATAAATACATTAAGACAGAAAATTAACATAAAAAAAATACACAATTAACAGGAAATAAAAGGGTTCAGTTCCTCTTCTAAAAATTGTTGCAGTCTAAGTTTCTAAAAACGTTCTGGACACACACTCCATTCAAACTCATAGAAGCTTTGCTTAATTTATTACCACCCTTGAAGAATGCCAGCTGTCTATTTTATAAGCAGCACTACCCAATCTAGAGCCCATGGATCCCCACAGGTAACTCACTAATTATTATTGTGGTCGATTATGTTGGGCCTGGTAAAGGATGGTTACACTGTCGACATCTTCACTACAGGTGGGCGGAACGATCCTAATATCGATAATACTGATATCAACGCTGGTATTGATATTGAACGATTCTCGTGTAAAAAGATCGATACTCAAGTTTTTTTCTCTCCCACACGCACTGACTGCTACGCATGCAGATGCATCAAAGTCTACTCTCTGTAAGAGCAGCGCTGCACTGTATCACACAACACGGAGCAGCGCACCCTTGTATTGTGGTTTGTCAGCCCTTTACCTCAAGAGATTTTGTTTTAAGTTGTGTTGAGTGATATATTTTTTTTTTTTTAAATGTTGATTGTGATAATAAAGTATTTTGTTGTCACATACAATGTTTGGTGAAATTCTATCATAGGTCTTTTGGATCCTTTGGATCTATGAAGCTTAAATATGAAAAAGTATGGGTATCGGTATCGATGCCGCCGATACTGGGCCTGTATTTACTTGGTATCGGCTCAATACCAAAATTCCCGGTATCGCCCACCTGCAATCTTCACGTTTTCACCACATTTTCATGTTTGGAGCGGGGACTGGCTGCACAGATGTCGCTTATATTCACAGTGCCTCCTTTGTGACTGGTTGCCATGGTGAATCATAGCATGGATTTCTGATCTTTTCTTATTATTATTATTAGTGCAGGGTCTGTACTGCATTTAAGTGGTCTGACCAGCAGTACAGTTTGTTGTGTCTGTAATAACAGTAGTAGGGTGTGATAGCACAGGTTGTGGTATTTGTACTTGCAAGGAGCCGCAGTTGAGCCAGTCGAGCGTTGTTTCTTTCTTTGTCCAGTAGATGTCGGTGCTGTACTTTTTTTTCTGATTACAGTTCTGTCTGGATTTCACTGTCACGCAGTCACCACTGGGTGGCGATATCAAACCCTCACAGTTTGTCTGGATTGTTTACACACATTTTCTGAAAGCATGCCTCATACTCTCAGAACTCCACACACAAATCATAAACACACAATGGGCAAAACCACTCAGTTCTCCTGCAAAATTAAAACTTTACATTCAAAGCAATGTAGTTTCTTCTCAAAAATGTATTTTGTTTTCAAACGACACAAACCATCACATGAACAGAGATTTATAAGAACCAGTTGAACACTGATGTGCTCGATGTAAAATACTATGAATGGAAAACACTCCATTCTCCATTTTGTTCAGTGTTACACTTACTGACTACAGTAGATACATAAGTGACAGTAAGACATAAGTGCGGTATAAAATTTTAGAAGATTTTTTTATACCCAGAACACACAATTACAACGTAACACATACATTTTATTTTTCCCACAAAAACAATGTACACAGTGTACATCCCAGCCAACACAAAGTTGTACATACAGTGGTATACAACATACAAAACAACTGAAGAATTTACAGTTATGGTAAAAAAAAAAAATAAAGAAAAAACTATGCTGTATCCTCTCTTCTGTTTTGGTTGCTCTAATTTTGGAAAACAATTCATGCAAATTATTGGCTGAGTTACAGTTTTTGCCAAATGCTTACACCAAAAAGTGAATGCTTAGACGAAAACTTCAAATCCAAAACTTCTTGTGACAATAGCTAAAACACAGTGTGACAATACCTTATGTGACAATACAACACATTTTCTGCTTTGCACTTTGCTTGCAATTCTTCAACACAGTTGTTGCAGAACATTACACACAGTTTCCTACATTAGACACTGAACTCAAAGATAAAATACCTTATCACTAGAGAAACACTTTTAGTAAAAATGCAAAACACATCTGGTAAAGGCAAATACTTATGCACACATCTGAAAACACTCACACAGAAAACTAACTTTGGCACTACAAATAGAGCTCAGATAAGACAGTTTGTCAAATCTGCAATCATCGAGACGATAAGTCCCACAGAAAGAGGCAGAGGAAGAGGACAAGGAAGACAAAGACATACATGGACAAGGACAAAGAAGATCAAAAAGGAGAAATGTTTCAGATGAAATTCAAGCAATTTTGGTGGAACCTGTGATCAACTACGGCCTCACACTGAGGGAAGCCAGACAAGGGGTTCACCCATACGCCAAGTGCAATATCATTCTGATGTTACCGTACCATGTATGTAAACTACAGTACTGTAAACACTTGTTTTCATACTTTTGATTTGTGTTTTGAATTTGAACTGTACAGTACTCTATATTTCTTTAGGTATTTGTAAGAAATTTCAATTTCCTTGAAAAAAAAAGAAATAAAAATGGGGAAATAACATTTTTGTTGCTAAATACTGTAACTTTCAGCTCTTGTTTGGGGAAAAAAGTAAATGAAAATATATTGACTTCAGTGTTTTGTGTAAAACACGTCAGTGTGTTGCTGTTTATTTGAAAGTGTTTCCAAATGGTGCATGTGTGCATCATTTTGTTGCTAGAATGACATTTTTAGAAGGGATTGTTGGTTTTGATTGTAGGGTTTCATATTGACGGAGCTGTGAGGAGTTTGACAACAAGTGTTGTGTTTTATCTTACTTGTGTGTAGAGTTTTGACACAGTGGGCCAGATTTTGCAAAATGTGTCTAAGCAATTGGCAAAAACTGCAATAGGGTTTTAAAAAGGAATAGTTTACATCATGTGTCATGTTTAGTTATCATGTTACAGGGTAACATATGACACATGTCAAAGAATCCTGTTGAGAAAGTGTAAGACACGGACCCACAAGAGGGGGCGTAAATGAGCGGACAATAGAGATGCCAATGAATACAATTTAATATTGCAAATGTGCACTACAGGTCAAATACTGCTTTAGTCTGTCAATCAAAAGTTCCACAAGAAGCTGACGTGTGGGCAGGCCCGAGGATAGGAGACGCCTTATCCAGAGAAGAGCCGGGACCCACAAGGTTCCACTGCCAACGGAGACCTGCAACACACCGGAGCCGCCAAATCCCGAGTCCCCAGGTGGCCTCTGCTCCCAGCTGTCAGATCTGGTACTGCTGGCAGGAAAAACAAACAGGTTACAGTGGGTGTGTGTACACCCAGCAACAGTCAGCAAAAATCACAGTTCAGTTCCTCTCCTGAGGGAAAACTCCACCACTCCCAGAAAACAGGAACACTGGAAACGTGCAGTACCAACAGTATACTTAGAGATAAGTGAAGTGAGGAGTGGAAACACCAACTCCTTCCAACTTCCACAAACCCAGCTCCAAGCTGCGAGTATACCAAAGGTTACGACTGCAAAAATCAGTAGCAATTAATGTGCGTACGGCATAAAGCGGCTGAGTAGGTTACCTGTGTGGTAAGCTGATAACTCGGCAGAGAAGTGGTGTCTCTTCCAGGCTTTTATGGAGAATGATGATGATGGCTGATTTCTGACAGCTGTCAGCTCCGGGCTCCTGTGAGGCGACTACGCCCTCTGGTGCCTGAAACCCGACGACAGGCAGGGCGCCCTCTGGTGGTGAGCCAGCAGTACCGCCTCTTCGGGCGGCCCACACAACAGAATCCAATGGACATCAACATTGTTTAACCTTTAAGCCCTAGTCCCACCGAATAATGAGCCACGTAGCATGTTTTTTTTTTTTGGTCCAGTTATTCAACAACTGTGGGAGAATAGTGGCTCTGAGAGGCTCTTAGAGGCAGATTTAACATCTTGTTATAATGGATCAGATAAGGCACGTTCTGTGTTTGCTGACGCAATGACTTGCACTCAAGACAAGCTTTTATGCAGAACTCCAGCGCACAAAAGAACAATTTTGCAGATAGTAACAGACAAACACAAAGTTAAAGTTGGATCACGTGTCAAAATGAATAAAGCCACGGAAGAAATAAAGGAAGCAAGAAGAAGCGTAGAGGTGACTGTCCAGGAACCCGTGGTTCAGTTCTAGGGGGGTTTTTTAGGTGGGGGGAGGAGTGATCCACAGTTGCGGGTGTATACAATTAATACAATGTATACAATCTTTTTTTGGTCACAAAGAGCTGGGTGAACACACAGAATTGCTGCATTTAATGACTCTGAAACACAGGTGAACTGCAGCCTGACACAGGGATGCGCACATCTACCAGACTGTGCAGGAGCGTCTTTTTTTGGACTGCGTTTAAAAAATGTGACATCTTGAATGAATGCTGCAAATTGAAAACCCACACTTTAAAGGGACCAACAGTGGGAGGGCTGCAGGTTTGGACCAAACCCATGCCTAAACGTGTAACAACTTTGCGTTACATGGCGCTATATGGATCATATGCGGCAACACAAGCCATTTGAGGCTGGACGGGGCTGAAATGACAGGTCGGTTGAGGGTCACTAGATGCTCATGGCATTAGAGATACATGGCACATGTGAGGTACAGAGAGGCACATAGAGGTGCCGTAGTGGCAGATACATGCAGAGGTGTCAAGTAACGAAGTACAAATACTTCGTTACTGTACTTAAGTACACTTTTTAGGTATCTATACTTTACTCCATTACTTATTTTTCTGCCTACTTCTGACTTCTACTCATTACATTTTCACTCGGGTGTTGTGTGGGCCGCCAGAAGAGGAGGTACTGCTGGCCCACCACCAGAGGGCGCCCTGCCTGAAGTGCGGACTTCAGGCACGAGAGGGTGCTGCAGCCACGGACACAGCCGGGGGTGACAGCTGTCACTCATTATCTCATGACAGCTGTCACCCATCTACACTTCATCATACCACTCCATAAAAAACGGACGTCATCTCCACCTCGTTGCCGAGATATCATCGACCTGTGAAGGTAATATTCTCAGCCTTAAAACTAACTGTATCTTAGTCTGAACTCGTTTTACAGCTGTTTTCCTGTGGAGTGCCTTATCTGGGAGATTGGCGTAATCAGCGAGGGCTTCGCTTCACACCCCAGCCAGATAAGTGTTTGAGACAGGAGCTGCACGAGTGTGTGTGAGAGGTGGAGGTGGAATCTCCACCATTGTTGTTACTGGGTGTGCACACACCCACATCTTATTGTTTCTGCTCCTCGTCAGCAGTACCAGATCCGACATTCGGAGACGGTGGCCACCTGGGGACTCGGGACTTGGCGGCTCCAGTATTCTCCGGGTTTGGTGGCGGAGGAAATCGTGTGGTTCCGGTTCTTCTCGGGACAGACGTCTTCTATCCTCAAGCCTGCCCACATGTCACCTTTGTGGATTGACTGTTTGCAAAATTCTGTATTCCTCTGTATTGTGGTTGTGCTCATTCACAACAGTAAAGTGTTCATATTCGACTCTTTCATTGTCCGTTCATTTACGCCCTCCTGTTGTGGGTCCGTGTCACTACACTTTCCCAACAGGATATCTCGGCCAATGTCATGGATCCCGAGGGGCGTCACCCATCTGTTGAACAGCCAATGGAAGAGCAGGGTGCACAGGCGTCTGCAGGAGGCGTGATTGGTGAGTTGCAGCAAATCCTCACCGCCTTTACCGCTCGGTTGGATCTGATGACCGAGCAAAACGTCATCCTTAATCGCAGGATGGAGGCTCTCACCGCACAGGTGGAAGCGTGCGCTCAGGGCGCTGCTGCAGCTCCTCCTCCTGCCGACCCGGTGCAGAATATAGACGTTACACTGGACCCAAAGTCCCGTAATGTACGTGTCTGACGCCAGTAAGGTGGCTTATGTTATTAACTTGCTTCGTGGTGAGGCATGCGCTTGGGCTACGGCGCTTTGGGAGCAAAATTCACGGCTCCTTACCATTTATACTGGGTTTGTGAGGGAGTTCAGAACAGTTTTTGATCACCCTAACAGAGGAGAGACTGCTTCAACAGTGCTGCTGTCAGCGAGACAGGGGCACCGGAGCGCAGCCGAATATGCAGTCGACTTCCGCATCGCAGCTGCGAGGTCCGGCTGGAATAACGTTGCGCTCCACGCCGCCTTCATAAACGGACTGTCGTCGGTCCTGAAGGAGCACCTGGTAGCGAAGGAAGAACCGCGGGATTTAAATGGGCTTATTGATCTCGTTATACGGTTAGACAATCGGTTGGAGGAACGCCGTCGGGAGCGAGACGAAGAACGTGGCCGGGCACGCGCCGTCCCTCTCCCTTCCGGGTCCGAAAAGGTTCCGCCCTCCCCACGCTCCACAGCCTCAGCGCTCCGTGTGGCAACAGCTCCCTGTCAAGGATTTTATATAGTTCATGCTCTTATTATCATTTATTTTCTTATAGTTTATGCTTATTATTTTTCCTCTTTGTGAGAAGAGGAGGTTTCAGAAAGAAAGACTTGTTGTCTGCATTCTTCATGATTGAGCAAACTATTTTTCATTTTGCCTTATCCTGCTTTGACGAGCCACAAGGCTCATGTTGCAGGAATGGAAGGTTTCAGCCGTTACCTATCTTTGCTATCACCCTCTTGCAGACATGACTCATGTGTAACCTCTCCCGACTGTCCTTGTTTGTTTTTTCTCATGTTGATGAACTAAATAAAAGGCTGGGCCAGAGGAGGAGATTTTAGGAGAGCTTTGTAGCTGAGCACTTACAAGCTGCTTCATTGTTCTCCTCCTCTGCGCAGAGCAAAAAATATATATTTGTCTCTCTCTGACTGGTTTCTTTTCAGTGTTTGTGCCTCTCATTTCTTTAAAAACAGGGTGCAAACCCAACAGTTTTTTCTTGGCGCCCAACGTGGGGAGTCGACAGATCTTCTCGAGCGAACGGAGGAAGACACGCCGCAGACTGTGCACAGCCGATTCCACTAGAGGGATCGAAGGAAAGTCCCGAGGAGTGAATTCTCCGTCGGGCCGGTGACTATAGACGTCCACCTCCGCTCGCCGCAGTAGATTGACGACGCCTCCGAACCAAATGAGGGGCGCAACAAATTAACGTAAGTAATTACTGCCTGCCTGTGAGGAAAATATGTTGAGGAGGGGTTCGAGTCCCCATCCAGAATAAAGTGCGGGGGAGGGAGTTAGAGTCTCCGGTCCTGCCGGTACATTTGGCGGAGGGGTTCGAGTCCCCATCCGGAATAAAGTGCGGGGGAGGGAGTTAGAGTCTCCGGTCCTGCCGGCACAGGTGGCGGAGGGGTTCGAGTCCTCATCCGGCTGAGAAATACAGGAGGAGTAAGAATAAATTTCAGGAGAAGCAGTTAGAGAGACGCGAATTAATTGATATTTCAAAAGTGAAACTAAATGTGTTTGTGGTATGAATGAGAGAAAATTCTGTTTTTGTTGTTTTGTTGTAAGGATTTTGTTGTGTTATTTATGTCTTGATATTATTATTTTTTTTTTAAGATGAGGGCTTGTCTGTAATTGCAATCATTGATGAAATCTGTAATTTATTTTGTATATGTGTGAGAGTTGGAGCGGTTGTGGGAGTGTGTGTGTGTGTGTGTGTGTGTGTGTGTGTGTGACAGTGTCGGACTGTATGTGTGGTATTGTTTGACTGAGTATTCCTTAGTAATGATAAAAGAATGAGACTGTGAGTGACTGAAGCACGGACAGCTTGATATCCCATTTTATCAGGGGATAAAAGTGGAGCCGTTGTCTGCAAAGTAGGTCATTTTAAGTCCATACGCACCACACTCACATATTCCCGACGATTCTGCAAAGAGGGGGATTCCAAGGAAGGTCCGCCCCACGGGGTAGAAGCTTGACCTGAACTTTGCAGAGTGAAGGGGAATAGGTGAACAACATGGGAAACACATGTACAGAAAATAAGCCCCTACTTCAGGGCGACGAAAAATACATGCACAAACGCAATCCAGAAAATCTGAAGTACATAACTAAATGGAAAAAGAAATATGGCTTTTCAGGTAAATTGGTTATGCCAGATTGTGAAGGTTTGGTGTTAAAACCTACGGCAGCAGCAGCAAATAAAAAGGGTAACAGGAAAGCAAGAAAAGAAGGAGAAATAGAGTGTGCAAAAGTATGGCTCAGTGAAGCACAGATGAGAGTAGAGGCCATAAAGAGGAAGAAAGACCTGTGGTGACTCTAAAGGTAAATGGACAGGACATGGATTTTCTCTGTGACACAGGAGCATGTAGGACAGTGATAACAGACAGACCTCCCGGAACTAAATTTGCAAAAGAAGTCGTTTGGGTAAAATCTGCAAATGGACAGGTCAATTCAGAGAAAATATTGAAGTTTGTCAATTTTGAAGATCCTGAAACGAACCAAACTGCTTGTGTCTCGGTGGTTTATTCGCCCCATTGTCCAGTAAATTTACTGGGACGAGATTCGATGACTGCCTTATCTATAGGAGTCACGCCAACAGTAGTTGGTATGAGAGCTGTGAGACAGCCCGCTACTGTATATACAAATTTGGCCCAGGCCTGGCAGTACTCTTTGGATCTGTCGGAGTTGAGACAAACTGAGCAATTATTAGAGGAAGGTCTGACGACCTGTGAAAACAGAGAACACGTAGTAATGATGTCACCAAAAGATCTACACATAACTATGCTATTCACTCCAAGAAAGGATGAAAGGTGTGGAGCAGGATTTCTGCAAATTCCATCAGAATTACAGACAGTAGCGCACCTATACACAGACAGAAAAACCACCTCTGTGTGTAGTGTAGTGCTGACCCAAAGTGCAGACAAATGGTACAGAGGAAAACCTGAGGCTGTGCCACATATTTCACTGACAAGGGCAGACACTCAGTCCTGGAAGGACCTTGGAGGAATTGTTAAAATAGCTGAGGAAGCAACTGATTGGCCGAAGCAGATGCAGTGTCGGTGTGGGATTTCAGTCCATCCACAGGCTTGTATCGGAAATACATGTTTGTAAGTGTTTGGACGACACCAGTGATACATGAAGTAGATCTGGACGATTGAAATTTAACAACATCTGTGTTGTTGACACAGGAAGATGAGACTTTATTGGCCAAACTGCTTCCTCATCTCTGGGTGAATGCACCCACAGACGTAGGACTGTTGAAAAATATTCCGCCAGTCAAAATTAAGCCACGATCTGATTGGAGACCACGGATCAAACAATATCCGTTAAAACCTGAAGCAGAAAAAGGAACTGAACCGGTTATTGCAGAATTACAGGAAGCAGGAGTCATCAGGGAATGTTTAGATGCATCCTGTAACACTCCAATATATCCTGTGAAAAAAGCAGACAATCAGAACTGGCGAATGGTACAAGACCTACGTGCAGTAAATGCTGCAGTAGAAACTAGTGCCCCTCTGGTCCCAGACCCACATATGCTGCTAAATAGATTAAGTCCTGGAAACATGTACTTCTCTGTCATAGACATCAGTAATGCATTTTTCTCAGTACCTGTTCATCCAGACTCTCAATTTTGGTTTGCTTTTACATTCAAAGGGAAAAGATACACATATACAAGACTAACTCAAGGTTTTGCTGACAGTCTGACCATTTTTACACAAGCAATAAATTGCTGCTTATCTTCATTTACTCCACCAGAAGATTCACAAATCTTGGTGTATGTAGATGACATTTTGGTGGCAGGAAAGACAAAAGACAGCTGTACAAAATGTACTATGATGCTTTTGCAACATTTGGCAGAAACAGGAAGTAAAATTAAAAAGCAAAAGTTGCAGTTTGTGCAACCACAAGTGACTTATTTAGGCCACGTCCTATCAGCTGAGGGGAAACGAATACAAGACGATCGAAAGCACGCTATTCTCAAAGCGCCTAAACCGTCAACAAAAAAAGGAAATGATGACTTTTTTAGGTATCTGTAATTATTGCAGAGCCTGGATTCCATGTTATGCAGAGAAGGTGCAGAAATTGCAGGATTTAATACACTCTATACCAATGGCTATGAGTGACAAAATACAGTGGAATAAAGAAGCTGAAGAACAGTTTACAGCTCTTAAACAAGAACTTGTGAGTTCCACAGTATTATCTCTGCCCAATTATGCCAAGCCATTCTCTCTCATGGTGGACACAAAACAGGGATTCATGTGTGCAGTCTTGCTACAACAACATGGTAATAAAAATAAACCAGTTGGCTACATTCTTATCGCCTGCTAGACAGATAGCATATACAGCAATGCTATTGTCTCAGCCACATATTACCATTGAAAGATGCAACACCTTGAATCCCGCCACGCTCCTACCTACTGAGACAGATGGTGAACCGCATGATTGCTTGGCAGACACAGAGAAACAATAATTACCTCGACCAGACTTAATAGACGAACCATTTACAGATGGACTACATTACTTTGTGGATGGCTCATGTTTCAAAGATCAGAAAGGACAGACATTAACAGGCTATGCTGTTGTTCAATTACCAAATACTGTTATTGAAGCAAAACAGATCGATCATTTTAAATCAGCCCAAGCTGCAGAACTCATTGCATTAACCAGAGCTTGTATCTTGGCTAAAGGACAGAAACTGACAGTCTATACAGATAGTCAATATGCATTTTCAACAATTTGGTTCTTTGCAAAACAATGGCAACAAAGAGGTATGATAACCTCTACAGGGAAACCAGTGACACATGCAGGCTTACTCACAAATTTGCTAGAAGCAGTGACATTACCATCACACGTGGCATTATGTAAATGCGCAGCCCACACCAGAGGTACAGATTTTGTCTCCAGAGGAAACTGCCTGGCAGACAAAATAGCGAAAGAAGCAGCAGGTGGTCGATATGGCACTTCTTCTATTTACACAGCTCAGACAGACAATGAACCATTAATAGATTCTGACCTTTTATTGGATATGCAAAAACAGGCACCAGCGCAGGAACGACATTTGTGGTTGAAAAATGATGCAAAGCCGCGTTCAAGGAGTTGAAATGTCGGTTCTCGACTGCACCAGTTTTGGTGCAGCCCGACCCTAGCCGCCAGTTTGTAGTTGAAGTGGACGCCTCTGACTCAGGGATAGGAGCCGTGCTATCCCACAGCGGAGAGACTGATAAGGTTCTTCACCCGTGTGCCTACTTTCCTCGCAGGTTGACCCCGGCTGAATGGAACTATGACGTCGGCAACCGAGACTCCTTGCGGTGAAAGAGGCTCTTGAGGAGTGGAGACTCCTGTTGGAGGGAGCGTCTGTGCCGTTCACGGTTTTCACTGACCATCGGAACCTGGAGTATATCAGGACCGCCAAGCGGCTAAACCCCAGGCAAGCCCGCTGGTCACTGTTCTTCGGACGTTTTGACTTCCGGATCATCTATTGCCCCGGGACCAAGAACCAGAGATTGGATGCCTTGTCCTGGGTACACGAAGACGAAGTCAAAACTGAGCTGTTGGATCCACCGGAGCCCATCATTCCAGAGTCCACTATCGTGGCCACCCTCACCTGGGACGTGGAGAAGACCGTCCGGGAGGCCCTGGCACGGAGCCCGGATCCCGGAACTGGGCCAAAGAACCGACTTTACGTCCCACCAGAGGCCAGAGCTGCAGTCTTGGATTTCTGTCACAGTTCCAAGCTCTCCTGTCATCCAGGGGTGCGAAGGACCGTGGCAGTTGTCCGGCAGTGCTTCTGGTGGGCGTCTATGGAGGCCGACGTCCGGGAGTACATTCAGGCCTGCACCACCTGTGCCAGGGGCAGGGCAGACCACAAAAGGTCCCAAGGACTTCTCCAGCCGCTTCCTGTGCCCCTGGTCCCATATCGGCCTGGATTTCATCACGGGCCTCCCGCTGTCCCAGAGCAACACCACCATCCTCACGATAGTGGACCGATTCTCCAAGGTGGCCCACTTCGTGGCCCTCCCGAAGCTCCCAACGGCCCAGGAGACAGCAGACCTCCTGGTCCACCACGTCGTCCGTCTGCATGGGATACCAACTGAGGTAGTCTCGGATCGTGGTCCCCAGTTTTCCTCTCAAGTCTGGAGGAGTTTCTGTAGAGAACTAGGGGCCACCGTGAGCCTCTCATCCGGGTACCACCCACAGACGAACGGACAGGCAGAACGGGCCAACCAAGAGTTGGAACAGACCCTCCGCTGTGTGACATCCGTGCACCCAACGGCCTGGAGTAACCATCTGGCCTGGCTCGAGTATGCACATAACAGCCAGGTGTCTTCTGCCACCGGCCTCTCCCCATTTGAGGTGTGTCTAGGGTACCAGCCCCCATTGTTTCCCGTGGTGGAGGGAGAGGTCGGTGTGCCCTCGGTCCAGGCCCACCTGCGGAGGTGCCGTCGGGTGTGGCGCACCGCCCGTTCTGCCTTGTTGAAGGCCCGGACGAGGGCTAAGACCCATGCAGACCGCCGGCGGTCCCCGGCCCCTGCATACCAGCCCGGGCAGGAGGTGTGGTTATCAACGAAGGACATCCCCCTCCAAGTGGACTCCCCTAAGTTGAAGGACAGGTACATCGGACCATTTAAGATCCTCAGCCCTGCCGCAGTGAAGCTCCAACTCCCAGCTTCACTGTGGATACATCCTGTTTTCCATGTGTCCAGACTGAAACCACACCACACCTCACCCCTCTGTGCTCCCGGTCCGGCGCCGCCTCCTGCCCGGATCATTGACGGGGAGCCGGCTTGGACAGTGCGCCGACTCCTGGACGTCCGTCGAATGGGCCAGGGGTTCCAGTATTTGGTGGACTGGGAGGGGTATGGACCCGAAGAACGCTCCTGGGTAAAGAGGAGCTTCATCCTGGACCCTGCCCTCCTGGCCGATTTCTACCGCCGTCACCCGGATAAACCTGGTCGGGCACCAGGAGGCACCCGTTGAGGGGGGGGTCCTGTTGTGTGGGCCGCCAGAAGAGGAGGTACTGCTGGCCCACCACCAGAGGGCGCCCTGCCTGAAAAAACCGGACGTCATCTCCACTTCGTTGCCGAGATATCATCGACCTGTGAAGGTAATATTCTCAGCCTTAAAACTAACTGTATCTTAGTCTGAACTCGTTTTACAGCTGTTTTCCTGTGGAGTGCCTTATCTGGGAGATTGGCATAATCAGCGACGGCTTCGCTTCACACCCCAGCCAGATAAATGTTTGAGACAGGAGCTGCACGAGTGTGTGTGAGAGGTGGAGGTGGAATCTCCACCATTGTTGTTACTGGGTGTGCACACACCCACATCTTATTGTTTCTGCTCCTCGTCAGCAGTACCAGATCCGACATTCGGAGATGGTGGCCACCTGGGGACTCGGGACTTGGTGGCTCCAGTATTCTCCGGGTTCGGTGGCGGAGGAAATCGTGTGGTTCCGGTTCTTCTCGGGACAGACGTCTTCTATCCTCGAGCCTGCCCACACGTCACCTTTGTGGATTGACTGTTTGCAAAATTCTGTATTCCTCTGTATTGTGGTTGTGCTCATTCACAACAGTAAAGTGTTCATATTCTACTCTTTCATTGTCCGTTCATTTACGCCCCCCTGTTGTGGGTCCGTGTCACTACACTTTCCCAACATCAGGTATCTGTACTTTCTATTCCTTACATTTTTAAAACAAACAGCCTCATTACTCTTGGCTTCAGTTTAATGTTTATATATATATATATATATATATATATATATATATATATATATATATATATATATATATTTCCCGTCATGTGCGCCTGTAATCAACTTTTCTGCAGCGCGGCTTTGCTTTGAACCGTGAACTAATCGAAGCAGTGGTTCGCAGATTGAAGCAATGCTTCGACCTATTGCTTCGTTTATTCTTTCTTTCTTTCGCTTAATTTCCCCCCGCTAAAACCCTAAAGAGCATACTTCTGTGAGTATTATTTACCTTTTCTATGTTAAACCGACCTGTTATGGTCTTCTGGAACAGTTAATAGATGTATTTTATAACTTAAAAACGGGAGCGACGCTAACGCGTTAGCATGTCTATGGCATTTTCAATGTTAAAAGTTAGCGTTAAGCAATTGCAGCTCTCATCACGTTCGGGTGCATTTGTTTTCAAATTGTAATATTTCTTAAATTTATTTTTGTTTATATATTAATAATCTAATGATTATTATATACAATTTTAGAGAAAGAGGGAAAAAGAACCTGAATAGAAACACAACAGAAAAAATATAAAAGCAACTAACAATGAACATACATAAATAAATACATACATACATAAATAAATGTTTCCTGTGAACACCTAGTGACTCTTACACCTCCACGTCATCCCTGTCTTATTTAATGACAGTTTGTTTCAGTCAAACCATATTTTCAATGTGTTAATTTCTTCAGTGATTTCCTCCAGAACTATCTGCCAAACTAGAAAACTGCTGCATCCTAGTAACAGCAGAATACTACTGGAATTAATTTTAATAAGGAAAATTGTTTTTTTTTTTTTTCTCACCTAAATGGATGCTGCACTCACTCCAGTTTATCTTCTGGAATAGTCCCAGATTGCATTTCAGAGCTTCTAGAATTCAAACCTTTTCGTGCAGGTGGTGTTGGGGGGTAATTTGGGGTTTGGGGTCTTGGGCCACATGTAGAACGAATCAGTTTTTAAATTAAGCTTTCAATTCATATAGTGGCGTCTACCTTTTTTTTTTTTTTTTTTTTAAGGTTACTTTATACTTTTATACTTTAAGTAGGTTTTGGGGCACATACTTTTTCACTTTTGCGTAAAGAGGTCAAGTTGATACTTCAACTTTTACCAGAGTGTTTTTAAACTGCAGTATCTATACTTCTACTTAAGTAACAAATGTGTGTACTTTTGACACCACTGGATACATGATGTTATGTGCAGACGCGAGTTGAGGAGCGGACCAGCGTCTGACTGAACCCAGCGCTAAATAACCAGAAAGCGGTTCCAAAAACAAAACAATTTTATTTTTCTCCCGTGCAATAATTGGTGTACAACATAAATGTGCGTTTGTCTGGCGAGGTGAAGGACGGCGCGCTCTCCAGTGCCCAAATGGATCAAAGCTCGGCGCTTCTGGACCCAGACTCACCGCCGAACACCCCCCAGGTGGATACAACAAACTGACTCTGTGAAGGATGGAAAAGGTGAGGTAAGTCAACAGCTACAACAAATATCCTTCAAAGGCACGCACTATCAGCAACACATTCAGGTCTGAATTTAAGCTTTATGTAAATGAGCAGCTTCTCACAACAGGTGGAGGATCATCATTCTGTACGCCACGGCAGTGAGAAGCGAGCTGCACAATTCTCATCAATGTTCAAATATACTGCGTAACAAAATACCAAATTACTGTTAACACTTATTTAGACAATCAATCACCTCCGATGTGTGCTGACAGCATGTGTCCCTCACCCGTCCTCCTTCACAGGCACGATGTGTCAAACCCAGGCGCGGTCCTCAGCGTCTCACAAACGAACGTCACAAGGTCGAGTTCCCGGCAATTCTGCTCGAATCACTCATGGCTTAAATGCAGAACGCCATCTCATTATCTGCTTCAGCTGAAAGTCTTTAAGTTTGCACGTGAACATCCTCCACAAGTGCAGCCAATGATGCTGATGAGGGTGAAGGACTCTTCTGCCAGCACCTTCTCCACAGACAAAAAACCAGTGGTGTCAAAAGTACACACATTTGTTACTTAAGTAGAAGTATAGATACTGCAGTTTAAAAACACTCTGGTAAAAGTTGAAGTATCAACTTGACCTCTTTACTCAAGTAAAAGTGAAAAAGTATGTGCTCCAAAACCTACTTAAAGTATAAAAGTATAAAGTAACCTTTAAAAAAAAAAAGGTAGATGCCACTATATGAATTGAAAGCTTAATTTAAAAACTGATTCGTTCTACATGTGGCCCAAGACCCAAAACCCAAAATTACCCCCCAACACCACCTGCACAAAAATGTTTCAATTCTAGAAGCTCTGAAATGCAATCTGGGACTATTCCAGACAATAAACTGCAGTGAGTGCAGCATCCATTTAGTGAAGGGGGAAAAAACAAAAAACACAACTTTCCTTATTCAAATTCATTCCAGTAGTATTCTGCTCTTACTAGGATGCAGCAGTTCTCTAGTTTGGCAGATAGTTCTGGAGGAAATCACTGAAGAAATTAACACAATGAAAATATGGTTTGACCGAAACAAACTCATTAAATAAGACAGGGATGAAGTGGAGGTATAAAAATCACTAGGTGTTCACAGGAAACACTCATTTATTTATGTATGTATTTATTTACGTATGTTCATTGTTAGTTGCTTTTATATTTTCTGTTGTGTTTCTATTCAGGTTCTTTTTGCCTCTTTCTCTAGAATTGTATATAATAATCATTAGATTATTAATATATAAACAAAAATAAATTTAAGAAATATTACAATTTGAAAACAAATGCACTCGAACGTGATGACATCTGCAACTGCATAATGCTAAGTTTTAACATTGAAAATGCCATAGACATGCTAACGCGTTAGCATCGCTCCCGTTTTTAAGTTATAAAATACATCCATCAACTGTTTCAGAAGACCATAACAGGTCAGTTTAACATAGAAAAGGTAAATAATACTCACATAAGTATGCTCTTTAGGGTTTTAGCGGGGGAAAATTAAGCGAAAGAAAGAAAGAATAAACGAAGCAATGGTCGTAGCATTGCTTCAATCTGCGAACTACTGCTTCGATTGGTTCACGGTTCACAGCAAAGCCGTGCTGCAGAAAAGTTGATTACAGGCGCACATGACGTGAAATATATATATAAACATTAAACTGAAGCCAAAAGTAACGAGGCTGTTTGTTTTAAAAATGTAAGGAATAGAAAGTACAGATACTTGTGTGAAAATGTAATGAGTAGAAGTCAGAAGTAGGCAGAAAAATAAGTAATGGAGTAAAGTATAGATACCTAAAAAGTGTACTTAAGTACAGTAACGAAGTATTTGTACTTCGTTACTTGACACCTCTGCAAAAAACCAGTTTGCATACCACCTGGAGAGCAAAGAAAAGAAAACAACACCAAAATGTCCAGCCAAACCCCCCAACACACAACACATGATAGGTTAAATTGTGGATTATTCTTCAAAAAAATCGCTGACACGCCCATGTGTGGCTCATTATTCATGGCTTATTATTCAATGGGACCAAGGCTTATCACATATCCGCTATGAAGAAGCCTCATGTGCCTCTAACTAAGTTCCTCGCATGTACTAGGTATCAGCCTCTAATGAGCCACAACTAACACCATGTTGATCCAACTTTTAACTTTGCGTTCATCCATTAATGTCTGCAAAATCGCTCTTTTGCGCACTGGCGTTCTGCGTAAATGCTCATCTTGAGTGCGAGTCATTGCATCAGTGCACTCAGAGTGCACATCATCTGATCCATTATAACAAGATGTTAAATCTGCCATAAACATTCTTTTAAAGCTGCATATAAAGAAGGAATGAACATGCAACTGTTTTACCATGCCATGAGAATATAAACATTACAAATAATTACCTTTTAGGCTGTTCCAAATACCTTCTTCACCTCAGCACACGAGACAGAGAAAGGAAAAAAGCTCCAGATTCCAGAAGCGATTAGAGGTGTTTTCAACATCCAAACTCTGACAGAAAATGATTAAACCACTACAGAATAATTATTTTATATACAATGTCCGGCGCACAAAGTAGGTGGGATTGTCACGATGAAGTGCGTGAGAGGGCAGAGCCAAAATAGCCTGTCCAAAATAGCCTGTCCAAAATAGCCTGTCCTGTCCTCATAGCCGCTTTTAACAGCCTTGTCCTCACCATAAACATGCCTGTAAAATCCTTGTTTGTACTCATAGTACCCCATACACAAACTGCCCCATGCTGTTGAACTTTTTGAAATTAGCGACACGCTCAGAGATGAGCCTCATTAGCTGAATATTCTGCCTCTCAGAGCCACTATTCTCCCACAATTCTTGAATAACTGGACTCATAACAAAAAACAGGCTACATTATTCATCCTTCATAATACGGTGGGACCAGGGGATATGTGGATCCTTATACTTATATTATAAGTTTCATTACACTAGAAGTCTTTCAGAAAGCGCTGTAACTAGGTTTAAGGATATGATTCCTTCTTTATGTTCTCTAATGCCATATACCAACACAGTGCAGAGTAGCTACCTAAACTCTGTGAGTCAGATAGAGTATCTCGTCAATAGTTTTACATCCTCATTGAAGACAACTTTGGATGCTGTAGCTCCTCTGAAAAAGAGAGCCTTAAATCAGAAGTGCCTGACTCCATGGTATAACTCACAAACTCGCAGCTTAAAGCAGATAACCCGTAAGTTGGAGAGGAAATGGCGTCTCACTAATTTAGAAGATCTTCACTTAGCCTGGAAAAAGAGTCTGTTGCTCTATAAAAAAGCCCTCCGTAAAGCTAGGACATCTTACTACTCATCACTAATTGAAGAAAATAAGAACAACCCCAGGTTTCTTTTCAGCACTGTAGCCAGGCTGACAAAGAGTCAGAGCTCTATTGAGCCGAGTATTCCTTTAACTTTAACTAGTAATGACTTCATGACTTTCTTTGCTAATAAACTATTAGAGAAAAAATTACTCATAATCAATCAATCAATCAACTTTTTTCTTGTATAGCGCCAAATCACAACAAACAGTTGCCCCAAGGCGCTCCACATTGCAAGGCAAGGCCATACAATAATTATGAAACACAGTCTACGTCTAAAGCAACATAACCAAGGGATGGTCCAGGGTCACCCGATCCAGCCCTAACTATAAGCCTTAGCGAAAAGGAAAGTTTTAAGCCTAATCTTAAAAGTAGAGAGGGTATCTGTCTCCCTGATCTGAATTGGGAGCTGGTTCCACAGGAGAGGAGCCTGAAAGCTGAAGGCTCTGCCTCCCATTCTACTCTTACAAACCCTAGGAACTACAAGTAAGCCCGCAGTCTGAGAGCGAAGCGCTCTAATGGGGTAATATGGTACTACGAGGTCCCTAAGATAAGATGGGACCTGATTATTCAAAACCTTATAAGTAAGAAGAAGAATTTTAAATTCTATTCTAGCATTAACAGGAAGCCAATGAAGGGAGGCCAACACGGGTGAGATATGCTCTCTCCTGCTAGTCCCCGTCAGTACTCTAGCTGCAGCATTCTGAACCAACTGAAGGCTTTTTAGGGAACTTTTAGGACAACCTGATAATAATGAATTACAATAGTCCAGCCTAGAGGAAATAAATGCATGAATTAGTTTTTCAGCATCACTCTGAGACAAGACCTTTCTGATTTTAGAGATATTGCGTAAATGCAAAAAGGCAGTCCTACATATTTGTTTAATATGCGCTTTGAATGACATATCCTGATCAAAAATAACTCCAAGATTTCTCACAGTATTACTAGAGATCAGGGAAATGCCATCCAGAGTAACGATCTGGTTAGACACCATGCTTCTAAGATTTGTGGGGCCAAGTACAATAACTTCAGTTTTATCTGAGTTTAAAAGCAGGAAATTAGAGGTCATCCATGTCTTTATGTCTGTAAGACAATCCTGCAGTTTAGCTAATTGGTGCGTATCCTCTGGCTTCATGGATAGATAAAGCTGGGTATCATCTGCGTAACAATGAAAATTTAAGCAATACCGTCTAATAATACTGCCCAAGGGAAGCATGTATAAAGTGAATAAAATTGGTCCTAGCACAGAACCTTGTGGAACTCCATAATTAACTTTAGTCTGTGAAGAAGATTCCCCATTTACATGAACAAACTGTAATCTATTAGACAAATATGATTCAAACCACCGCAGCGCAATGCCTTTAATACCTATTACATGCTCTAATCTCTGTAATAAAATTTTATGGTCAACAATATCAAAAGCAGCACTGAGGTCCAACAGAACAAGCACAGAGATAAGTCCACTGTCCGAAGCCATAAGAAGATCATTTGTAACCTTCACTAATGCTGTTTCTGTACTATGATGAATTCTAAAACCTGACTGAAACTCTTCAAATAGACCATTCCTCTGCAGGTGATCAGTTAGCTGTTTTACAACTACCCTCTCAAGAATCTTTGAGAGAAAAGGAAGGTTGGAGATTGGCCTATAATTAGCTAAGATAGCTGGGTCAAGTGATGGCTTTTTAAGTAATGGTTTAATTACTGCCACCTTAAAGGCCTGTGGTACATAACCAACTAACAAAGATAGATTGATCATATTTAAGATAGAAGCATTAAATAATGGTAGGACTTCCTTGAGCAGCCTGGCAGGAATGGGGTCTAATAAGCATGTTGATGGTTTGGATGAAGTAACTAATGAAAATAACTCAGACAGAACAATCGGAGAGAAAGAGTCTAACCAAATACCGGCATCACTGAAAGCAGCCAAAGATAACGATACATCTTTGGGATGGTTATGAGTAATTTTTTCTCTAATAGTCAAAATTTTGTTAGCAAAGAAAGTCATGAAGTCATTACTAGTTAAAGTTAATGGAATACTCAGCTCAATAGAGCTCTGACTCTTTGTCAGCCTGGCTACAGTGCTGAAAAGAAACCTGGGGTTGTTCTTATTTTCTTCAATTAGTGATGAGTAGAAAGATGTCCTAGCTTCACGAAGGGCTTTCTTATAGAGCAACAAACTCTTAGAACCATCCCAAAGACGTATCGTTATCTTTGGCTGCTTTCAGTGATGCCGGTATTTGGTTAGACTCTTTCTCTCCGATTGTCTGAGTTATTTTCATTAGTTACTTCCTCCAAACCATCAACATGTCTATTAGACCACATTCCTACCAGGCTGCTCAAGGAAGCCCTACCATTAATTAATGCTTCGATCTTAAATATGATCAATCTATCTTTATTAGTTGGCTATGTACCACAGGCTTTTAAGGTGGCAGTAATTAAACCATTACTTAAAAAGCCATCACTTGACCCAGCTATCTTAGCTAATTATAGGCCAATCTCCAACCTTCCTTTTCTCTCAAAAATTCTTGAAAGGGTAGTTGTAAAACAGCTAACTGATCATCTGCAGAGGAATGGTCTATTTGAAGAGTTTCAGTCAGGTTTTAGAATTCATCATAGTACAGAAACAGCATTAGTGAAGGTTACAAATGATCTTCTTATGGCCTTAGACAGTGGAGGCATCTCTGTGCTTGTCCTGTTAGACCTCAGTGCTGCTTTTGATACTGTTGACCATAAAATTTTATTACAGAGATTAGAGCATGCCATAGGTATTAAAGGCACTGCGCTGCGGTGGTTTGAATCATATTTATCTAATAGATTACAATTTGTTCATGTAAATGGGGAATCTTCTTCACAGACTAAGGATAATTATGGAGTTCCACAAGGTTCTGTGCTAGGACCAATTTTATTCACTTTATACATGTTTCCCTTAGGCAGTATTATTAGACAGCATTGCTTAAATTTTCATTGTTACGCAGATGATACCCAGCTTTATCTATCCATGAAGCCAGAGGACACACACCAATTAGCTAAACTGCAGGATTGTCTTACAGACATAAAGACATGGATGACCTCTAATTTCCTGCTTTTAAACTCAGATAAAACTGAAGTTATTGTACTTGGCCCCACAAATCTTAGAAACATTGTGTCTAACTAGATCCTTACTCTGGATGGCATTACCCTGACCTCTAGTAATACTGTGAGAAATCTTGGAGTCATTTTTGATCAGGATATGTCATTCAATGCGCATATTAAACAAATATGTAGGACTGCTTTTTTGCATTTGCGCAATATCTCTAAAATTAGAAGGGTCTTGTCTCAGAGTGATGCTGAAAAACTAATTCATGCATTTATTTCCTCTAGGCTGGACTATTGTAATTAATTATTATCAGGTTGTCCTAAAAGTTCCCTGAAAAGCCTTCAGTTAATTCAAAATGCTGCAGCTAGAGTATTGACTGGGACTAGAAGGAGAGAGCATATCTCACCCATATTGGCCTCTCTTCATTGGCTTCCTGTTAATTCTAGAATAGAATTTAAAATTCTTCTTCTTACTTATAAGGTTTTGAATAATCAGGTCCCATCTTATCTTAGGGACCTCATAGTACCATATCACCCCAATATGCAGCCCCAACCAGTCCCAGCAGAAGACTGCCCCTCCCTGAGCCTTGTTCTGCTGGATGTTTCTTCCTGTTAAAAGGGAGTTTTTCCTTCCCACTGTCGCCAAGTGCTTGCTCACAGGGGGTCATTTTGACCGTTGGGGTTTTTCTGTAATTATTGTATGGCTTTTGCCTTACAATATAAAGCGCCTTGGGGCAACCTGACTGAAACTCTTCAAATAGACCATTCCTCTGCAGATGATCAGTTAGCTGTTTTACAACTACCCTTTCAAGAATTTTTGAGAGAAAAGGAAGGTTGAAGATTGGCCTATAATTAGCTAAGATAGCTGGGTCAAGTGATGGCTTTTTAAGTAATGGTTTAATTACTGCCACCTTAAAAGCCTGTGGTACATAGCCAACTAATAAAGATAGATTGATCATATTTAAGATCGAAGCATTAATTAATGGTAGGGCTTCCTTGAGCAGCCTGGTAGGAATGGGTTGATGGACAGAACAATTGGAGAGAAAGAGTCTAACCAAATACCAACATTACTGAAAGCAGCCAAAGATAACGATATGTCTTTGGGATGGTTATGAGTAATTTTTTCTCTAATAGTTAAAATTTTATTAGCAAAGAAAGTCATGAAGTCATTACTAGTTAAAGTTAAAGGAATACTCGGCTCAATAGAGCTCTGACTCTTTGTCAGCCTGGCTACAGTGCTGAAAAGAAACCTGGGGTTGTTCTTATTTTCTTCAATTAGTGATGAGTAGTAAGATGTCCTAACTTTATGGAGGGCTTTTTTATAGAGCAACAGACTCTTTTTCCAGGTTAAGTGAAGATCTTCTAAATTAGTGAGACGCCATTTCCTCTCCAACGTACGGGTTATCTGCTACGTCGAGCCACATATGATCCATGTAGCACCATGTAGCATGACGTTGGTGCACGTTTAGGCATGGGTTTGGTCCAAACCTCTAGCCCTCCCAAACTTGGTCACTTTAAAGTGTAGGTTTTCAATTCACAGCATCCATTCAAGATGTCACATTTTTTAAATGAAGTCCAAACATAGACGCTCCAGTCTGGCTGGTGTGTGTCGTGTGCCAGGTTGCAGTTCACCTGCAACCTGGCACACGACCAGACCAGCACCAGACCAGCTACAACCGAACACGGGGTTCCTGGACAGTTGCCTCTGCGCTTCTTCTTGCTGGCTTTATTTCTTCTGCGGCTTACAGTTACCGTGATCCAACTTTTAACTTTGTGTTCACCCGTTATTGAATGCAAAATCACTCTTTTGCTTGTTCACGTTCATGTTCTCGCTGACATCATTGCCTCAGCGCGCTGAGTGCGCCTCATCATAAACATAGTTTTACAGCTTATAAGAACGAATGAACATGAAGCTCTTTACCAAGCTCTTGTTGTGTGGGCCGCTGAAGAGGAGGTACTGCTGGCCCACTACCACCAGAGGGCGCCCTGCTTGGAGTGCGGGCTCCAAGCACGAGAGGGCGCCAGACCCAGAGGAAGTGACAGCTGTCACTCATTACTCCAGCTGCCACTCATCTACACCACCATATAAGCCGGACTGCAACTCCACCTCCCCGCCGAGAAATCGACTACCAGAACCAAGGTAATTTCTCTGCTGACTGACACATTGTGTAACCAACTGAACTTCTATTGCAGCCGTTTTCCTGAAGTGTTGCCTTGTCTGGAGGATTGGCGTTTGGTGTGAGAGTGACGGCTTCACCTCGCACCCCATCCAAGATAAGTGGTAGATCAGGAGCTGCACGAGTGTGTGTGATTTGGAGGTGGAGGTGCTCCCTCCTAACGGTGTCTGGACTATGTATTACTGAGTGTGCGGACTCACACTCACACATCATATTTCTGCTTTCTGCCAGCAGTACCAGGGTCGACAGTCGAAGACAGAGGCCACCTGGGGACTCGGGACTTGGCGGCTCCGGTGTTCTTCAGGCCGTTGGTGGTGGAAGCCGTGTGGGACGCGGCTTCTCTCTCGTCGGGCGTCTTCTATCTTCGAGCCTGCCCACACTTCACCTGGTGTTTATTGACTGTGAGATTAAGACACGTTTCGTTGTGTAATATCACAACATTAAATTGTTACCTTTTGGCTTACTCTTTGTCCGTTCATTTGCGCCCCCTGTTGTGGGTCCGTGCTACGACACCTTCACAACAGGATTTCTCGGCCATCGTCATGGACTCCGAGGGGCGTCAACTCCAGCTTGAACGGCCAATGGAAGAGCCAGGAGCGCAGGCGTCAGCGGGAGGCGGGTTGAGTGAGCTGCAGCAGATCTTAACCGCCTTCAAGGCCCGGTTAGAATTAGTGACCGAGCAGAGTGTCCTCCTTAATCGGAGGGTGGAGGCTCTCACCGCCAGGGTGGAAGCGCGCGATCAGGGCGCTGCTGCAGCCGCTCCTCTGGCTGGTCCTGGGCCCGTATTAGACGTTCCACTGGTCGTTCAACGAACCCCCCCACCGTCCCCTGAAGCATACATAAGCCCTCCGGAACCGTACGGGGGCTGTGTCGAGACGTGCGCGGACTTCCTCATGCAGTGTTCGCTCGTCTTTTCACAGCGCCCCGTCATGTACGCATCAGACGCTAGCCGGGTGGCTTATGTTATTAAGTTGCTTCGAGGAGAGGCACGCGCATGGGCTACGGCGCTTTGGGAGCAGAATTCACGGCTCCTAACGTCTTATACTGGGTTTGTACGGGAATTCAAACAAGTGTTTGATCATCCCAACAGAGGCGAGACCGCTTCGAACGTGCTGCTGTCGATGAGACAGGGGCGTCGTAGCGCAGCCGAGTATGCAGTCGGCTTCCGCATCGCGGCAGCGAGGTCCGGCTGGAATAACGTTGCGCTCCGCGCCGCCTTTGTAAATGGACTGTCCCCGGTCCTCAAGGAGCACCTACTGGCCAAGGAGGAACCGCGGGAATTTGACGGGCTGATCGATTTGGTTATACGTTTAGACAACCGTTTAAGCGAGCATCGTCGGGAGCAGGCCGGGAGGCATGACCGGGCACTAGTCGTCCCTCCCCCTTCCGGTTCCGACAAGGTGATGTTGTCCCCACGCTTCACTGCCAGAGAGCTCCGTGTGGCTACAGCTCCCCCTGCTGAGGAGGCTAGGGACACGAGTAGGGCTAAATTAAAATCAAACATCAGACAAAGGAGGCTGGCCCACGGGGAGTGTTTCGTCTGCGGCTCTTGCGAGCACATGCAGAGGGACTGCCCTAAAACGGTCAAACAACAACGCCCGTCCTTAGAAACTGGGCTAAGGGTGGGTCATAACACGCATGCGGGAAAACCCCGCAAATCTGCACGACTCCCAGTAACAATCCTTTGTGGGGATTTAACCCTTCATGCCCCAGCACTGATAGACACAGGGTCTGAAGGGAATCTGCTGGACAGCAGATGGGTAAAGGAAGTAGGGCTCCCTCTGGTGGCTCTGCCGGCACCATTGCAGGTGCGAGCACTAGATGGCACCCTGCTTCCATTAATCACACATCAGACACAACCAGTGACTTTGGTTGTGTCTGGGAATCACAGGGAGGAGATAGTGTTCCATGTAACACCTTCTACCTCCCGAGTGATTTTGGGCTTTCCATGGATGGTGAAGCACAATCCCCGGATTGATTGGCCGTCTGGGGTTGTGACGCAGTGGAGCGAAACCTGCCACCGGGAGTGCTTAGGATCCTCGGTTCCTCCCGGCACTACGGCTAATGAGGAGGTCAAAGTTCCCCCCAATCTATCGGCGGTGCCAAAGGAGTACCACGATCTTGCTGACGTTTTCAGCAAAGATCTGGCACTCACTCTTCCCCCGCACCGACCGTATGATTGTGCCATCGATTTGGTCCTGGGCGCTGAGTACCCGTCCAGCAGGCTGTACAACCTCTCACGTCCGGAACGCGAATCAATGGAGACCTACATCCGGGACTCCTTAGCTGCCGGGCTGATCCGGAACTCCACCTCCCCGATGGGTGCTGGTTTCTTTTTTGTGGGCAAGAAAGACGGCGGACTCCGTCCATGCATCGATTACAGAGGGCTGAACGAGATCACGGTTCGCAACCGATACCCGTTACCTCTGTTAGATTCAGTGTTCACGCCCCTGCATGGAGCCCAAATTTTCACAAAATTGGATCTTAGAAACGCGTACCACCTGGTTCGGATCCGGAAGGGAGACGAATGGAAGACGGCATTCAACACCCCGTTAGGTCATTTTGAGTACCAGGTCATGCCGCTCGGCCTCACTAACGCCCCCGCGACGTTCCAAGCTTTGGTTAACGACGTCTTGCGGGACTTCCTGCATCGGTTCGTCTTCATATATCTGGACGATATACTCATCTTTTCCCCGGACCCTGAGACCCATGTCCAGCATGTACGTCAGGTCCTACAGCGGTTGTTGGAGAACCGGCTGTTTGTGAAGGGCGAGAAGTGCGAGTTCCACCGCACTTCTTTGTCCTTCCTGGGGTTCATCATCTCCTCCAACTCCGTCGCCCCTGATCCGGCTAAGGTTGCGGCGGTGAGAAATTGGCCCCAACCAACAAGCCGCAGGAAACTACAGCAGTTCCTAGGCTTTGCAAATTTCTACAGGAGGTTCATTAAGGGGTACAGTCAGGTAGTTAGCCCCCTGACTGCCCTGACCTCCACCAAGGTCCCCTTCGCCTGGTCGGATCGGTGCGAAGCCGCGTTCCAGGAGTTGAAACGCCGGTTCTCGACTGCACCAGTTCTGGTGCAGCCTGATCCTGATCGCCAGTACATAGTAGAGGTGGACGCCTCTGACTCAGGGATAGGAGCCGTGCTGTCCCAGAGCGTGGAGGCGGATAAAGTCCTCCATCCTTGTGCCTTTTATTCCCGCAGGTTGACCCCAGCTGAACGGAACTATGACGTCGGCAATCGGGAACTTCTTGCGGTGAAGGAGGCTCTTGAAGAGTGGAGACACCTGCTGGAGGGGGCATCGTTGCCCTTCACGGTTTTCACTGACCATCGGAACCTGGAGTACATCCGGACCGCCAAACGGCTGAACCCCAGGCAAGCCCGCTGGTCTCTGTTCTTCGGGCGCTTTGACTTCCGGATCACGTATCGCCCCGGGACCAAGAACCAAAAACCAGATGCATTGTCCCGGGTGCACGAAGAAGAAGCCAAAGCGGGGCTGTCGAACCCCACCGAGACCATCATCCCCGAGTCCACTGTCGTGGCCACCCTCACCTGGGACGTGGAGGAGACCGTCCAGGAGGCCCTGACAAGGAGCCCGGACCCGGGGCCTGGCCCCAAGAACAAACTGTACGTCCCACCAGAGGCAAGAGCTGCCGTATTGGACTTCTGTCACGGGTCCAAGCTCTCCTGTCATCCCGGAGTGCGTAGGACCGTGGCAGTAGTCCAGCAGCGCTTCTGGTGGGCGTCCCTGGAAACCGACGTCCGGGACTACGTCCAGGCCTGTACCATCTGCGCCAGGGGCAAGGCAGACCATCGGAGGACGACGGGACTCCTCCAACCCCTGCCAGTGCCTCATCGCCCCTGGTCTCACATCGGCCTGGACTTCATCACGGGCCTCCCGCCGTCCCAGGGCAACACCGTTATTCTCACGATAGTGGACCGGTTCTCCAAGGCGGCCCACTTCGTGGCCCTCCCGAAGCTCCCGACAGCCCAGGAGACGGCAGACCTCCTGGTCCACCACGTCATGCGGCTGCATAGGATACCATCGGACATTGTATCAGATCGTGGTCCCCAGTTCTCTTCGCAGGTGTGGAGGAGTTTCTGTAAGGAGCTGGGGGCCACCGTGAGTCTCTCGTCCGGGTACCACCCCCAGACCAACGGCCAGGCAGAGCGGGCTAACCAGGAGTTGGAACAGGCCCTTTGCTGCGTCACCTCCGCGCACCCGGCGGCCTGGAGTCACCATCTGGCCTGGATCGAGTATGCCCATAACAGCCAAGTCTCGTCTGCTACCGGCCTCTCCCCTTTTGAGGCATGTTTGGGGTTCCAGCCCCCATTGTTCCCGCTGGTGGAGGGAGAGGTCGGTGTGCCCTCGGTCCAGGCCCACCTCAGGAGGTGCCGCCGGGTGTGGCGGACCGCCCGCTCTGCCCTGTTAAAGGCCCGGACGAGGGCCAAGACCCATGCGGACCGCCGACGTTCCCCGGCCCCCACGTACCAGCCCGGGCAGGAGGTGTGGCTGTCAACAAAGGACATCCCCCTCTGTGTGGACTCACCCAAATTAAAGGACAGGTACATCGGACCATTCCCCATCCTCAAGATCATCAACCCGGCCGCAGTGAAGCTCCGACTCCCGGCTTCACTGCGGATCCACCCTGTCTTCCACGTGTCCCGTATTAAGCCACACCACACCTCGCCCCTCTGTGCACCTGGACCTACGCCGCCTCCTGCCCGGCTCATCGACGGGGAGCCTGCTTGGACGGTCCGCAGGCTCCTGGACGTCCGTCGTAAGGGCCGGGGGTTCCAATATCTGGTGGACTGGGAGGGGTATGGACCTGAAGAACGCTCCTGGGTGAAGAGGAGCTTCATCCTGGACCCGGCCCTCCTGGCCGATTTCTACAGACGACACCCCAGGAGGCGCCCGTTGAGGGGGGGGTCCTGTTGTGTGGGCCGCTGAAGAGGAGGTACTGCTGGCCCACTACCACCAGAGGGCGCCCTGCTTGGAGTGCGGGCTCCAAGCACGAGAGGGCGCCAGACCCAGAGGAAGTGACAGCTGTCACTCATTACTCCAGCTGTCACTCATCTACACCACCATATAAGCCGGACTGCAACTCCACCTCCCCGCCGAGAAATCGACTACCAGAACCAAGGTAATTTCTCTGCTGACTGACACATTGTGTAACCAACTGAACTTCTATTGCAGCCGTTTTCCTGAAGTGTTGCCTTGTCTGGAGGATTGGCGTTTGGTGTGAGAGTGACGGCTTCACCTCGCACCCCATCCCAGATAAGTGGTAGATCAGGAGCTGCACGAGTGTGTGTGATTTGGAGGTGGAGGTGCTCCCTCCTAACGGTGTCTGGACTATTACTGAGTGTGCGGACTCACACTCACACATCATATTTCTGCTTTCTGCCAGCAGTACCAGGGTCGACAGTCGAAGACAGAGGCCACCTGGGGACTCGGGACTTGGCGGCTCCGGTGTTCTTCAGGCCGTTGGTGGTGGAAGCCGTGTGGGACGCGGCTTCTCTCTCGTCGGGCGTCTTCTATCTTCGAGCCTGCCCACACTTCACCTGGTGTTTATTGACTGTGAGATTAAGACACGTTTCGTTGTGTAATATCACAACATTAAATTGTTACCTTTTGGCTTACTCTTTGTCCGTTCATTTGCGCCCCCTGTTGTGGGTCCGTGCTACGACACCTTCACAACAGCTCTTCCAATAAAAGCATTACAAATATTTATTCCTTTTAGCTGTTCCAAATATGTTCTCCACATCAGCGCACGAGAGAGAGGGAGGACAAATGCTCCAAATATCCTCTGTGATTCCAGAAGAAATTGGAAGAAAGAGGTGTTTTCAACATCCGAGCGCTGACAGAAAATGATTAATCTGCTGCAAAATATTTATTTTATATACAGTGTCCTTTGCCCAAAGCAGGTGGGATTGTGGCTGCCAGGTGCTGAGATAATGGGCTATTAACAGCCTCATCCTCACCACACAAATGCCTGTAAAATCCTCATTTGTCCTCGTAGTACCTCGTACACAAACTGCCCCATGCTGTTGCTGCTAAATTTTGAGTAAGTCCCTTCGGCTGCTCCCTTGTTTGCACTTGGTGTCGCCACAGCAAATCCAAGGTGGATCTGCATGTTGAATTGGCACAAGTTTTACGCCGGATGCCCTTCCTGACGCAACTCCACATTACATGGAGAAATGTGGCAGGGGTGGGATTTGAACCTGGAACATTCTGAACTGAAACCAAGTGCATTAACCACTTGGCCACCACCTCTGTGTGTTGCTAAATTTTGAACTTGTTGAAATTAGCACCACGCTCAGAGATGAGCCTCGTTACCCAAATATTCTGCCTCTAAGAGCCTCTCAGAGCCACTATTCTCCCACGATAGTTGAATACTTCCTCTGATAGAAAAAAAAACATGCTGTGTGGCTCATTACTCATCCTTCATTATTCGGTGTGACCAGGGCTTTATTCGTGTGAAGTGCCTTCAGGCAGCATTGTTGTGATTTGGTGCTGTATAACTAAAATAAATTGAAATTGAATTGAAGCTCCTCCCATCTGACTTCAAAAGCCATTCACGCTCTGCCCATCTGACCTCAAAACCCGTTCAAGCGTCTCTCATCTGACTTCTGCAAAAAGTGTGTTTTGTAAATTCGTTCACACCGTTTGAAAATTTCAGAACTGTTTTGTCATTATTATTTTTGTTTAAACAGTAACAGCAAAGACCATGAAGTTGAAGTTGTCCACTGTGTGTTACTGCAGTATCTAACAGAAGTGAGTACTGTGTTACGGCCCGGCTCAAAAACTGAGGCCCACACAGAAGTCTTTTAAAAGTCTTTTAAAAACCCTTACAGGAACTTTATTAACTTTATTATAAAATAAGAACACAAAATAAAAGAAAAGAGCAAAGGGAAGTGGCGAGATGAACCCAGACCATCACCAGAACCAGAACCAGGACCAAGACCAGGATCAGCATCAGACGCAGCCGCTCCCCAACCTGCAATCCTGGAGAGAGAGAAAGAGAGGAGGAGCCAGAAGGAGAGAGAAGGCAGAAACTCCCTCCTTTTATAGCTCCCCTAACAGGAAATCTAATCAGCGCCTCCCAGATGCCCGAGACCTCAAGACACACAACAGACACATTAAACAACACACAAATACACTAAGACGGCAGGGGCCGTCACAACTGTGAGACTTAAGACCCCCATCACACATAGTCAGAATGTGCAGGAACCAGGTCAATACGGTAAAAATGGCCATAATCCGGACACAGCTGGGAGGGAAAGAGGCGTGTAGACTGTGGGCAGATCCCGTCCAGACTGCCTTGTCCACACCTGCACAATCACATCCAGAGTATTTAGACAACAGTTAGATGACACATACTGTCGTCAGTCAGCCATAAAAAGCGTTGACTGCCCGATGTCTAAACCATGGAAATATAGAGAGGAATGGACGCCTCAATCTATTAGCGTCGCTCAGGACAGGAAGGCGCTATTACTAAGGGTGGAGATGTGCCCATCATCAATAATAAACTGACAACTTTTTTTGCACTAGCATCGCTATTTCCTAACAGATATTAATAAATGTAGGCTTGTTTTAAAGACATTTGAAAGCTCTTTCCAATGAACCTATGCATGTGTGGGTGAAAAAAGCTTTTATGTAAAATGCAGAAATTTGGGGAAATTATGACAAACTGTGCTGCTTTTCTCTTTCTATTGTCGCTATTTGTTAACAGATTTTAATAAACGTAGGCTTGTTTTAAAGCCCTTTAATTGCTCTTTCTAATGAACCAATACATGCCAGGGTAGAAAAAAAAAATGTTTTATGTAAAGTGTGGAAATTTGGGGAAAAATATGCCATTCTGTTCATTTACTGTGATGTTTTTTTCCTGTCATCATAATTCTCAATGGATTTTTATAAAAGAAACCTTGTAAGTTGTATTCAAGCTGATTAAAAGCTCTGACAAACATATACATGCCTGTATAAAAAAAATCCTTATGTATTAAAATATAAATCTGAAGTCTTGCCATTGTGCTCATTTACCTTGCTGCTTTTTCCACTGTAATATTATTGCTAGTCTTTTAATGACAACAACATATATATGATTTTTACTAACACTTTATTACAAGTAGATATAAAGCCATTCAGAATTTATGACTTTTGACCCTCAGGCAGGGTAAAACCACAGTTAAAATTTAAATGCCGCCTGTGACCACCATGTACATATCATATTAAACAACAACTGCAAGTATATATATATAGACATAAATATATTTAAACATTTTTGTTTCCATATCTGTATGCATGTGAACGCAGCTTAATGAAAAGAACTTATGGTGTTGAGTATATTGATATTAAATTGCGACATAACGACTTTAAATAGATATTTGTTTTACATAATTACATTAAGGCTATTGGACAGTTCATTTGCGTATTCGGGAATTTGTTTTTGTAGTTGGTGCAGTTGATGGTGAAGCAGTGGCTGCCTTTTTTCCCTTATTTCTCTTCAGTTTAACTGGCTCAAGGCGCTCTCTCCACCCTTAGTAATGGCCGCCGTACGGCACGTCGGTAGTCATGTCAAGGATCAAGGAAATTTTTATTGTCATATGCACAGAACAGAAGAACTTTCCTGCACAATGAAATGTGGCTACTGCATTTAACCCATCCTATTTGCCAGTAGGAGCAGAGGTCGCCATTAGGCGCCCGGGGACCAGCTCCAGATGTACATCCCTGCCTTGGTCAACAGCAGGGCTGAGCAAACCAACACCGACCCATAACAAACAACACACATAACACACAACACATAGGCCGGCCCGGTACATAAAACATATATATGAAGCAAAACACGAGGGAAAAGGAGAAGAAAAAAAACCCTCATAGCCGCTGCATTACACAGCGGCAATGAGGAAAAAAAAAATCCCATCAGCACAAAAAACAATAATCACAGAGACAAAACAAGGACACAGGACGACAACCGAGATTTGAAAGGACCAGTTTATCAGAACACTCCGGAAGGCAGCCAGTTTCGGCGCCGTCGACGGCCTTGTTCGACAGTCTGGGGGGGAAGGGAACAGCCCTGCGCAGGCTGAGAAAGTCCTGGACAGTCCACAGTTCACGTCAGAGCTGGAGAAGCTGAGGGGAGGGGGGAAGACCAGGGAGCGAGGCATAAGAGTGTTGTTCTTCTGAGGAGGTATCTTATCACAGCAACCTTGAAGTGCAGCTGTATTTGGGGAAGCCAAATGAATAGCCAGATTAACAGACGCCTGAAAGATTCCACAGTTCTGAGAACAGAGTGGCTCCCAATGCATCTGAAATGTAGAATGTGGTCTTCACAGACGGTCATAGCGGGTTTCCAGGGCTGCAATCTTCCTAGAGATGTCATCCAATGCGCGGTTAACCCCCGCCGACTGCGCAGCCACTGCCTTCCCAATCGAATCAATCATATAGGGCAGCTTGGAACGACCAATCAAAGCTGCTTCCACTTTCTTGATTTTCCGGTAAACCAGCAAGTGCCCCGCTCCACACATCAGAAAGCCGGTCACCACCAAGCCGAATATGTACACATCTTCAACGTCCTCCACAGAAAGCATGTAAAGGCACATGACCTGCCATCTCCTCTACGAGTCCATCACGTAACCCATCACATGCGTCCCAGCAGGACAGGTCGGGTCCTCCGCTCCCGAAGATCTTGTAGAAAAAATAGTGTCAATTGCGTTCAGAGACCACTTTAACAGATCCATTTTTGTCGTTTCCAGAAGAGCAAAGCTGCAGCCTCACAGACAACACGCCACAAAAGCAGGAAAGATAAGGAGGGAGGGAGAAGAGAAAAGTGCGTCCGTCTCGGTCGAGTGCAAGCTGGCAAAAAAAAAAAAAAAATGTGACGTCCATTCCAGTCTCTATTTCCATGGTCTAAATGTCTCGATGGCAAACATGGGACCAGAGTAGGAGCCATCGCTGTGTCCTCCCTTTGCACAGGCCCTGCCGGTACTGGACATCGGAGTAAAACCAACATATGGACCAAATTCATGCCATATGTGTCAAAGCCTGCATTGGTGCTGTCACTCGCTCACTCTCATGCAATCACATATTCAATCATCCTCGCTTTCCCAGCGCTTACTGACCTCACAGCAAGAGATCACACATGCATGTGCGTGTGTAGAACAGGTGATGAAATGATCGCTCAGCTGACTATGTGTGTGTGTGTGTGTGTGTGTGTGTGTGTATGTGTTCATAACAGCTGAACGAGCCACTGTACATGTGCATGTGCCGCTGTCAGAGCTGGCTCTCTGTTGGGAGAGCCCAGACAGTAGAGAGCCCATGAGCTCTCCATGCATGTCAAACAGAGCTGGAGGAAAAGAGGAGGTGTTGAACATTCTGCCCATTCACTGTCACTGATCGCCTCCTGGTGTACAGTCTGGTGAAATATCCATCTTCTGCACTCGGTTAGTGTAACTACATAACCTAGACAACGAGCTAAACATCCGAATGGTTCCACCAATAAAAGGACATGTTGTTGGAGTCTTTACTTTTACTGAAGACCATTTCATTCTTTTTCGTGAAAAGATTATTATTTGCCAAGGCTCCCAAATGAAAAACTTTGCAGAGAAAGACGAGTCGCCATGTTTGCACCTCCTGTGCTGGCTTCCAAGTAGTTACAAGTCATTTAGCTGCTGCTTACGATCACTGGCCACTAGGGGCGCTGTTATAGACATATACATATACAACCAAAGGTGCAAATAATACAACCCCAATTCAGGTGAAGTTGGGACATTGTGTAAATGTAAATAAAAACAGAATTCAATGATTTGTAAATCCTCTTCAACCTATATTCAATTAAATACACCACAAAGACAAGATATTTAATTTTCAAACTGATGACCTTTATTGTTTTTGTGCAAATATTTGCTCATTTTGAAATGGATGCCTGCAACATGTTTCAAAAAAGCTGGGACAGTGGTATGTTTACCACTGTGTTGTTGTGAAAGTGTTGGAACACGGACCCACAACAGGGGGCGCAATGAACGGACAATGGAGAAAGTAAATAAGTTTTACTGTTGTGAAAATGCACAACCAATACAACAATTGACAATTTGGGTTTACACCGAATTCCACTGGTGTCGTGTGGGCAGGCTCGAAGGTAGGAGACGTCCGTCCAAGTCGAGCCGGAACCACCCAGATCTCCCCTGCCACCGAACCCTGGAAATACTGGAACCGCCAAGTCCCGAATTCCCAGGTGGCCACTGCCTCCGCTCGTCGGATCCGGTACTGCTGGCAAGAGAACAAACACACAGGTGTGGATGCGGCTGCACCCAGTACACAGAGAGGGAAGAAGCTGACTCCACCTCACGTCAATACTGCAGAAAGGTGAGTACTTCTCCAAGCAATTTAGCTCACAATAATCAGCTGTCCTGCAAAGGTTTAACAAATCTTTTAGCCAGTTAATCAGAATATTAATGCAGAGAACGTTACCTTTAACGTAAGGCGATATCTCGGCACTGAGGTGGAGACGCCGTCCTCCTGATATACCTCTGTGCTGAGTGGAACAGCTGAGTCTGGTGATGGGTGACAGCTGTCACCCAGGCTACTCCCATTAGGCGGCAGCGCCCTCTGGTGCCTGGAGCCCGCACTCCAGGCAGGGCGCCCTCTGGTGGTGGTGGGCCAGCAGTACCTCCTCTTCAGCGGCCCACACAACATGTGTTACATCACCTTTCCTTCTAACAACACTCAATAAGCATTTGGGAACTGAGGACACTAACTGTTGAAGCTTTGTAGGTGGAATTCTTTCCCATTCTTGCTTGATGTACGACTTCAGTTGTTCAACAGTCCAGGGTCTCCGCTGATTGGGTATAAAAGGAGCATCACCAAAAGGCTCAGCCATTCAAAAGCAAAGATGGGGCGAGGATCACCAGTTTGTGAACAACTGTGTGAAAAAATAGTCCAACAGTTTAAGAACAATGTTTCTCGATGAGTCCACATTTCAAATTGTTTTTGGAAATCATGGATGTTGTGTCCTCCAGACAAAAGAGGAAAAAGACCATCCAGATTGTTACCAGCACAAAGTTCAAAAGCCAGCATTTGTGATGGTATGTTGCAGGCATCCATTTCAAAATGAGCAAATATTTGCACAAAAACAATAAAGTTTATGAGTTTGAACATTATCTTGTCTTTGTGGTGTATTTAATTGAATATAGGTTGAAGAGGATTTGCAAATCATTGTATTCTGTTTTTATTTACATTTTACACAACGTCCCAACTTCAGTGGAATTTGGGTTGTATGTATATTACAGTGGTGAGATCCATTCAGGTGTGAGCCTCTAACACGTGCAATGATGCATTGATGTGCATGAGACAGATGGCACCTGCCTGTGGTGCCACAGATATGATGGGCACAACATTTCACATTATTTATATTGCCCATGGGAAGGAATGGAAATGTATCTGTATTGTAACGTCTATGATGGATATAAAAGTCTGTTCAGATCTGCGGCGGTGTGCGCTGTGCGACGCATTGATCTGCAGTGGCATATGATACTTATAGTTTGATTGCACAGTTTACATCAACTGCACATGATGAATTTGTGCCACATACATGCTATTACATATCAACATTTCCTTTGCCTTCCCTGGCCAGGGTCCAGTGGAAGCGGACATACATGGCACAAGCAGGACATCCTGGCAGGCTTTGCCATGACCAATCCATCTCAGACTTCAACTAACCGCAATCAGACAATTTCAAATGCTGTTATGATGGCGTCAGAATATGTAGATTGCGATCAGATGGCACACAATCTGCACACAGACCACTGTCAGATGCGTATTCCATCTCGATGGTGCCAAGAGTGTTTTGAACTGTGCAACACACTCGGGACAGCTGAGCGAATGGGATCAAATGGTTTCACATAATATCGAGTTGAGTGTTTCAGAAGCAAATATTTCATATTAAACGTTATTGACAACAAAGAAACCAAAAAGTATAAGTACACACGGCCTTTAATAGAACATCTACATCATCACTTTTACATCCAGGATTCTTCAGATGAGCCAGAAAGGTGATGGCACGGATACATTCCCAGGTCACTGAAAACTTCTCGAAGTAGTTCACCAAAATGTGAGTGTGACTGGTTCAACATTTCCACAAACACTGACATGTTATTTCAGATTAAAAATGACAACAGAATTTGTTGACAGAGAATCATTTTAATTAACAAAAACTTGTTAGATCACATGCATATCAAAGAACCATTTTCCATGGTAAACCAAACTGGGTCCTCTGTTGAGGGTTGGGGCTGGTTTAGAGACTGTGGGGTTCATTTGGATGTGTGGGGCTCAGCTGTGGCTGTTTAGCTGGATCCCATTCCTCACGCATACGATTGATCCACTCATTATAATTGGACACTTTTGTGTAGATGCCAAATTTGTCCTCCATACCACAACCTTCACCCCAGGACACGAGCCCAATTAGGAACCAGGTGTCTCGATAGAGGGTGACCATTGGCCCACCGCTGTCGCCTTCACAGGCGTCCATTTTTTTACCAAGGACCCCAGCACAAAGGACGTTGTCAGATATGTTGTGGGACATCTGTTGAGCGCAGATGCTGTGACTGACAAGAGGCACCTTGATGACGTTGAGTGCTGAGCTAAACCTGGTGCTGTCCATGTCGTCTTTGCCCCAACCTGAGACTACGGTGGTGGTACCATTGAGGTGAAGCACCCGCTCAGCCATCATGTGCCCTGGCAGGCAGATTGGAATGATGTAGTCAGATAGCGGCGCTGGCGAGTCCATACGCAGCAGAGCGATGTCATTGTCCACAGTCTTGCTATTGTAGTTTGGATGCTTGATGATCTTGTCTACTTTGCGGATTACCTCAGTGCCTTCGTCCCTAAAGCGCTCATAGTCACCTGAAGAGAAAAAAAAAAAAACTGAACTTTGTAACATGTTGTTCAAAAGATGAAGGTGCTGCGAGTGTATTAGAAGATTAATGTGGGTCATCAGTTCCTAAATATGTCCTTTCACAAGTACACTTCAGAAGTGGAAGTGGACCAGTTGTCTTCCAGCTTCCAAATCAAATCAAATCAAATTTATTATTATTATCATTTATATAGCACCAAATCACAACAAACAGTTGCCCCAAGGTGCTTTATATTGTAAGGCAAAAGCCATACAATAATTACAGAAAAACCCCAACGGTCAAAACGACCCCCTATGAGCAAGCACTTGGCGACAGTGGGAAGGAAAAACTCCCTTTTAACAGGAAGAAACCTCCAGCAGAACCAGGCTCAGGGAGGGGCAGTCTTCTGCTGGGACTGGTTGGGGCTGAGGGGAGAGAATCAGGAAAAAGACATGCTGTGGAAGAGAGCAGAGATCAATCACTAATGATTAAATGCAGAGTGGTGCATACAGAGCAAAAGAGAAAGAAACACTCAGTGCATCATGGGAACCCCCCAACAGTCTAAGTCTATAGCAGCATAACTAAGGGATGGTTCAGGGTCACCTGATCCAGCCCTAACTATAAGCTTTTTCAAAAAGGAAAGTTTTAAGCTTAATCTTAAAAGTAGAGAGGGTGTCTGTCTCCCTGATCCGAATTGGGAGCTGGTTCCACAGGAGAGGAGCCTGAAAGCTGAAGGCTCTGCCTCCCATTCTACTCTTACAAACCCTAGGAACTACAAGTAAGCCTGCAGTCTGAGAGCAAAGCGCTCTATTGGGGTGATATGGTACTATGAGGTCCCCAAGATAAGATGGGACCTGATTATTCAAAACCTTATAAGTAAGAAGAAGAATTTTAAATTCTATCCTGGGTGTACCCCGCCTCATGCTCTATGACTGCTGGGATAGGCTCCAGCCCCCCGCGACCCTTAATTGGACTAAGCGGTAGAAGATGGATGGATGGATGGATTAACAGGGAGCCAGTGAAGAGAGGCCAATATGGGTGAAATATGCTCTCTCCTTCTAGTCCCTGTCAGTACTCTAGCTGCAGCATTTTGAATTAACTGAAGGTGTTTCAGGGAACTTTTAGGACAACCTGATAATAATGAATTACAATAGTCCAGCCTAGAAGAAATAAATGCATGAATTAGCTTTTCAGCATCACTCTGAGACAAGACCTTTCTAATTTTAGAGATATTGTGCAAATGCAAAAAAGCAGTCCAACATATTTGCTTAATATGCGCATTGAAGGACATATCCTGATCAAAAATGACTCCAAGATTTCTCACAGTATTACTGGAGGTCAGGGTAATACCATCCAGAGTAAGGATCTGGTTAGACACCATGTTTCTAAGATTTGTGGGGCCAAGTACAATAACTTCAGTTTTATCTGAATTTAAAAGCAGGAAATTAGTCATCCATGTCTTTATGTCTGAAAGACTTTCCTGCAGTTTAACTAATTGGTGTGTGTCCTCTGGCTTCATGGATAGATAAAGCTGGGTATCATCTGCGTAACAATGAAAATTTAAGCAATGCTTTCTAATAATACTGCCTAAGGGAAGCATGTATAAAGTGAATAAAATTGGTCCTAGAACAGAACCTTGTGGAACTCCATAATTAACCTTAGTCTGTGAAGAAGACTCCCCATTTACATGAACAAATTGTAATCTAGTAGATAAATATGATTCAAACCACTGCAGCACAGTGCCTTTAATACCTATGGCATGCTCTAATCTCTGTAATAAAATTTTATGGTCAACAGTATCAAAAGCTGCACTGAGGTCTAACAGGACAAGCACAGAGATGAGTCCACTGTCTGAGGCCATAAGAAGATCATTTGTAACCTTCACTAATGCTGTTTCTGTACTATGATGAATTCTGAAACCTGACTGTTCAAATAGACCATTCCTCTGCAGATGATCAGTTAGCTGTTTTACAACTACCCTTTCAAGAATTTTTGAGAGAAAAGGAAGGTTGGAGATTGGCCTATAATTAGCTAAGATAGCTGGCCAGAAGACCAGAAGACATTCTATTTGAGCATCAGCTGCCTGACAGCTGTCTGCTTCAACGTTAGTTAGTATCAGCAGGTCTTTCTCAGGAGTGTGCGTTGGTGATGCCCGACACTGCTTCCCCTTGGATGGCAACCACCCAAGCAGACAACCAGTTCAGCCGCACCTCTCTAAACCACCTATCTGCTGCAGCCAGGAGAAATGTGGGTCCTTGACCTTCTCCAGCCTCTGGGGTCCTCAACACTGAGGCACCTGCATGCCAGATCACATCCAGAGAAACAGGGGCGGTCCTGGAGGCGGGCCGACCGGGTAGCCGCCTGGGGCGCATCGAGGGGGGGGTGGCACAAGCGTGCGGAAAAAAAAAACGGTAAAAAAAACAAAAACAAAACAAAAAACAAACAAAAAAAACCTGTCCAAAAATAAATAAATAAATAAAACCGTGGTGGGGGGGGGTTGTCCTGACGGGGGAGTTCGTGGTTACGTTACGGCAGAGCGCCCCCCCCCCCATCTCACCTCTCGCGTTAGGTGAGCAACACTGCACAGTGCAGAGTTTGTGCAGGGGGAGGGGGGAATCATTCAATGTTTGGACGAGGAGGTGGTCGAAACGGAGTAAGACATAATCATGGATAGGAAACGATCAAAGCCATCAGGTGCCCAATTTCGAAAGAAAAAGAAAGAAGAAAAGGAGAAATGAGCAAAGGGAAAAGGTATATATTGATTTACGTATTCCCGCAGCTTCACAGTGCTTAATAGCGAAAGTAAAAACTGCAGTGAAACAAGACGAGTCATTGGATAAATGCTGGGCTTTGTCCCGCCCATCGGACGCTCAGCGTGTCTGGGGATCTATGGGGCAGTGGGCTGGCCTCGGCCGGCCCGGACGCTCAGCTTCTGCATGATGATTGGATGATCTGTCTGAGGCTGAATCCCTTTTTGATTGACAGCGAAATGAGCGAATCAGTGATCTTTTGGTGTAAACATCTTGTGGGAGCATTTTTTAATTTTCATTCTATTCTGAGTTGAACCGGAGACTTTCCTAATCCTGTTAGCTGCATTTTCTTTGTTAAAAACGACTAGCGACAATCGAGTTTCTATTTCTGGTGGGTTTTTTGTAGCTGCTTGTGTTTGGAGACTGACTTCTATCACTATCAATGCTTATCTGAGTGCAGAATATTTTTTGCCACATTTTTCTCAAAATCCACAAAGAGGATGTCTTTCTGAGTCTGCAGCTGCTCAAGGTTGCCCAGAAATGCTCCTACTTGATGGAATTTCACATCACGGATAGTGAGCACTGTGGCAAACAATTATGATGCCCTCCTGCAAACTTTTGTACATAGACTGTTTTCCTCTTACTTCTTTTGCACTTCTTGTTATTTATGACAAATTATTGTGGTTTGCCATTTTTGCTTGTTGCTTCCTGTTACTTATGATACACAATAGTGTTTGTTATTTCTTCTTATGTGTACAGTAATGGGTATAGAATTTACCTGTCGTTAGTTCATTTATTTATGATACATGATTGCGCTTTACCATTTTTGCCACTTTAATGTATAGGGGTTTTTTTGTACATTTTTTTGTCACTTCATGGTATTCTGTAATATACAGATTAACTTCTTTTGTTATTTATATGGTGCAACTTTAATGGAGGTTTAAGTCTTGTTCATTATGGTGAATGGTACTCTATGATAATGCAAAGTGCACTCTGTTGGTAAAACTGAATGATGTGCAATATTTTGACCATCGGGTGGTGCTGTAGTGCAGTTGTACTTTCTTAAATACGTGTATTGTACATAGTTGTAATGTGAAGTCACTGAGTCTTTTGGTTTTTTTTATGTGCAAAAACTTTATTGAAGCAATTATTGGTTTATCTTTGTGTTTGTTATTGCAGTAGACATTAAAACCGGAAATTTGTTCTTGAAAATAGCTGTTGTGAGTTAATTTGTGGGATTGTGGGTGTTCTGGACGAAGTTAGTGTTTTCATGGGTGGTGGGGCAGAGGTGGTGGCCACGTTAGTGTGCGCGGGGGGGGGGGGGGGGGGGGGCACACGCAGGGGGTTTTGCCCGGGGAGTAAATCACTCTAGGACAGCCACTGCAGAGAAACACACCACATGGACAAACTGTCAAAGCTGACATTTCTTCACAATACAAATGATCCTCCTCATCTGGGAGCAGGCACCGTCTGCTCCCAGATGAGGAGGATCATTTGTATCATTTGTACTACCAATAACCAGCAAAAATCTATTTAAGCATAAAATTCAAAAGAAAAAATAATATAGCACCTTCAACTGCACCACAGACTAAACAGTTAAATGTGGTCTATTAAACATTAGGTCTCTCTCTTCTAAGTCCCTGTTGGTAAATGATATAATAATTGATCAAACATATTGATTTATTCTGCCTTACAGAAACCTGGTTACAGCAGGATGAATATGTTAGTTTAAATGAGTCAACACCCCCGAGTCACACTAACTGTCAGAATGCTCGTAGCACGGGGCCGGGGCGGAGGATTAGCAGCAATCTTCCATTCCAGCTATTAATTAATCAAAAACCCAGACAGAGCTTTAATTCATTGAAAGCTTGACTCTTAGTCTTGTCCATCCAAATTGGAAGTCCCAAAAAACCAGTTTTATTTGTTATTATCTATCGTCCACCTGGTCGTTACTGTGAGTTTCTCTGTGAATTTTCAGACCTTTTGTCTGACTTAGTGCTTAGCTCAGATAAGATAATTATAGTGGGGCGATTTTAACATCCACACAGATGCTGAGAATGAACAGCCTCAACACTGCATTTAATCTATTATTAGACTCTATTGGCTTTGCTCAAAAAGTAAATGAGTCCACCCACCACTTTAATCATACTTAGATCTTGTTCTGACTTATGGTATGGAAATAGAAGACTTAACAGTATTCCCTGAAAACTCCCTTCTGTCTGATCATTTCTTAATAACATTTACATTTACTCTAATGGACTACCCAGCAGTGGGGAATAAGTTTCATTACACTAGAAGTCTTTCAGAAAGCACCTGTAACTAGGTTTAAGGATATGATTCCTTCTTTATGTTCTCTAATGCCATATAAACAACACAGTGCAGAGTAGCTACCTAAACTCTGTAAGTGAGATAGAGTATCTCGTCAATAGTTTTACATCCTCATTGAAGACAATTTTGTATGCTGTAGCTCCTCTAAAAAAGAGAGCTTAAATCAGAAGTGCCTGACTCCGTGGTATAACTCACAAACTCAGATAACCCAGTAAGTTGGAGAGGAAATGGCGTCTCACTAATTTAGAAGATCTTCACTTAGCCTGGAAAAAGAGTCTGTTGCTCTATAAAAAGCCCTCCGTAAAGCTAGACATCTTTCTACTCATCACTAATTGAAGAAAATAAGAACAACCCCAGGTTCTTTTCAGCACTGTAGCCAGGCTGACAAGAGTCAGAGCTCTATTGAGCTGAGTATTCCATTAACTTTAACTAGTAATGACTTCATGACTTCTTTGCTAACAAAATTTTAACTATTAGAGAAAAAAATTACTCATAACCATCCCAAAGACGTATCGTTATCTTTGGCTGCTTTCAGTGATGCCGGTATTTGGTTAGACTCTTTCTCTCAGATTGTTCTGTCTGAGTTATTTCATTAGTTACTTCATCCAAACCATCAACATGTTTATTAGACCCCATTCCTACCAGGCTGCTCAAGGAAGCCCTACCATTATTTAATGCTTCGATCTTAAATATGATCAATCTATCTTTGTTAGTTGGCTATGTACCACAGGCTTTTAAGGTGGCAGTAATTAACCATTACTTAAAAAGCCATCACTTGACCCAGCTATCTTAGCTAAGATAGGCCAATCTCCAACCTTCCTTTTCTCTCAAAAATTCTTGAAAGGGTAGTTGTAAAACAGCTAACTGATCATCTGCAGAGGATGGTCTATTTGAAGAGTTCAGTCAGGTTTTAGAATTCATCATAGTACAGAAACAGCATTAGTGAAGGTTACAATGATCTTCTTATGGGCCTCAGACAGTGGACTCATCTCTGTGCTTGTCCTGTTAGACCTCAGTGCTGCTTTTGATACTGTTGACCATAAAATTTATTACAGAGATTAGAGCATGCCATAGGTATTAAAGGCACTGCGCTGCGGTGGTTTGAATCATATTTGTCTAATAGATTACAATTTGTTCATGTAAATGGGGAATCTTCTTCACAGACTAAAGTTAATTATGGAGTTCCACAAGGTTCTGTGCTAGGACCAATTTTAATTCACTTATACCTGCTTCCCTTAGGCAGTATTATTAGACGGTATTGCTTAAATTTTCATTGTTACGCAGGATGATACCAGCTTATCTATCCATGAAGCCAGAGGACACACACCAATTAGCTAAAACTGCAGGATTGTCCTTACAGACATAAAGACATGGATGACCTCTAATTTCCTGCTTTAACTCAGATAAACTGAAGTTATTGTACTTGGCCCCCAAATCTTAGAAACATGGTGCTATAACCAGATCCTTCTCTGGATGGCATTGCCCTGACCTCTAGTATACTGTGAGAATCTTGGAGTCATTTTTGATCAGGATATGTCATTCAAAGCGCATATTAAAAAAAATATGTAGGACTGCTTTTTTGCATTTACGCATATTCTAAAATCAGAAAGGGTCTGTCTCAGAGTGATGCTGAAAAACTAATTCATGCATTTATTTCCTCTAGGCTGGACATTGTAATTCATTATTATCAGTTGTCCTAAAAGTTCCCTAAAAAAGCCTTCAGTTAATTCAAATGCTGGCAGCTAGAGTAACTGACGGGGACTAGAAGGGAGAGAGCATATCTCACCCATATTGGCCTCTCTTCATTGTCTTCCTGTTAATTCTAGAATAGAATTAAAATTCTTCTTCTTACTTATAAGGTTTTGAATAACAGGTCCCATCTTATCTTAGGGACCTCCGTAGTACCATATCACCCCAAGAGAGCGCTTCGCTCTCAGACTGCAGGCTTACTTGTAGTTCCTGCTGGGGGGTTTCCCATGATGCACTGTTTCTTTCTCTTTTTGCTCTGTATGCACCACTCTGCATTTAATCATTAGTGATCGTCTCTGCTCCCCTGCCACAGCATGTCCTTTTTCCTGGTTCTCTCCCTCAGGCCCCAACCAGTCCCAGCAGAAGACGGCCCCTCCCTGAGCTTGGTTCTGCTGGAGGTTTCTTCCTGTTAAAAGGGAGGTTTTCCTTCCCACTGTAGCCAAGTGCTTGCTCACAGGGGGATCGTTTTTGACCGTTGGGGTTTTACATAAGTATTGTATGGCCTTGCCTTGCAATATAAAGCGCCTTTGGGGCAACTGTTTGTTGTGATTTGGCGCTATATAAAAAAAAAAAATTGATTGATTGATCTGAGTTTCTCTAAGTAACCATTCGTTTGACCAAAAAGTCATTGCCAGGCTGTCTCTCTCTGTGCTCAGATTCAGCTCTTTAAACATAGACAATCTTTCTACTAATTGGTGTGCTGTGGAAATGTGTCATCTGTCCCATCGAGGCAAAACACAGGAGGACAGAGAAGGACGTATGTTAACCCCCAAAACATGAATTGGCTGCAAATAATGAATTTTTACCGTTAATTGCAAAATGTAAATATGGAAAAAATGTCTCCAGAAACGTGAGAGCTGGTCTCACAAAATGTGAATATCATTTGTTTTTGTTTTTTGTTTTGTTTTTTTTCAGGTTAGTAGTTTATGGATTCAGTTTATGATGAATCAGTTATTGCATAAATCTTTATGTGCAAACCCTATCACCACACAATGATTTTTGTTTTGTTTTGTTTTTGTTGTGTTGTTGTTTTTATGGGGGAGGGGGTGGAGTTCACTAATAGAGTCCCTTTATTCGAGAGTAGCAACATGACGGTCTTCTCGCCAATATCGGGGCCCAAATATTGTTCCCTGTTAAGTTGTCTGCATGTGAATTCAGGTATTTTATTTAGTTATCTGCTCAAAATGCTGGGTTGCTGTGCATTTGGATGCACAAATAGACACAACAAGGGGTTCAAGATGTACAGATTCCCTTCAGATCCAAACAGATGAAAAATTTGGGAAAATAAAGTCAGCTGTGTGGGATGGAAGCCAACATCATCGTCAAAGTTTTGTAAGGTAAATTTATTGTTCAGTCCCATGTACAGTCAAACTCACCTAAACTGTCATTGTATAAACCAGATGTTTTCCATGTAATAAACACCATATATAACAGATTTTTTTATAATGGATTTTTCACTCACATCAGATAAAATGTCCCATCCAATCACAATGTATTTCCATTAAAACCAGGGTTGGAGAAATATTTTTAGAGAAATATTTTTGGTCCAAAGTAGTGGCTCCAGGTATTTGGAAGCTCAGAGCCTCTGACGGCAAGCCTCAGTGTAGCATTAATCATCACACATTGTGCATGTATTGAATCAATATTGTATTTGTAAATCTACAGCATGTCAATCAATCAACTTTTTTCTTATATAGCGCCAAATCACAACAAACATTGCCCCAAGGCGCTCCATATTGCAAGGCAAGGCCATACAATAATTATGAAAAAACCCCAACGGTCAAAACGACCCCTATGAGCAAGCACTTGGCAACAGTGGGAAGGAAAAACTCCCTTTTAACAGGAAGAAACCTCCAGCAGAACCAGGCTCAGGGAGGAGCAGTCTTCTGCTGAGACTGGTTGGGGCTGAGGGAAAAAAACAGGAAAAAGACATGCCGTGAAGGGGGGCAGAGATCGATCACTAATGATTAAATGCAGAGTGATGCATACGGAGCAAAAAAGGAAAGAAACAGTGCATCATGGAACCCCCACAATCTACGTCTAAAGCAGCATAACCAAGGGATGGTCCAGGGTCACCCGATCCAGCCCTAACTATAAGCCTTAGCGAAAAGGAAAGTTTTAAGCCTAATCTTAAAAGTAGAGAGGGTATCTGTCTCCCTGATCTGAATTGGGAGCTGGTTCCACAGGAGAGGAGCCTGAAAGCTGAAGGCTCTGCCTCCCATTCTACTCTTACAAACCTAGGAACTACAAGTAAGGCCCGCAGTCTGAGAGCGAAGCGCTCTAATGGGGTAATATGGTACTACGAGGTCCCTAAGATAAGATGGGACCTGATTATTCAAAACCTTATAAGTAAGAAGAAGAATTTTAAATTCTATTCTAGAATTAACAGGAAGCCAATGAAGAGAGGCCAACACGGGTGAGATAGGCTCTCTCCTGCTAGTCCCCGTCAGTACTCTAGCTGCAGCATTCTGGACCAACTGAAGGCTTTTTAGGGAACTTTTAGGACAACCTGATAATAATGAATTACAATAGTCCAGCCTAGAGGAAATAAATGCATGAATTAGTTTTCAGCATCACTCTGAGACAAGACCTTTCTGATTTTAGAGATATTGCGTAAATGCAAAAAGGCAGTCCTACATATTTGTTTAATATGCGCTTTGAATGACATATCCTGATCAAAAATGACTCCAAGATTTCTCACAGTATTACTAGAGATCAGGGAAATGCCATCCAGAGCAACGATCTGGTTAGACACCATGCTTCTAAGATTTGTGGGGCCAAGTACAATAACTTCAGTTTTATCTGAGTTTAAAAGCAGGAAATTAGAGGTCATCCATGTCTTTATGTCTGTAAGACAATCCTGCAGTTTAGCTAATTGGTGTGTATCCTCAGGCTTCATGGATAGATAAAGCTGGGTATCATCTGCGTAACAATGAAAATTTAAGCAATACCGTCTAATAATACTGCCTAAGGGAAGCATGTATAAAGTGAATAAAATTGGTCCTAGCACAGAAACCTTGTGGAACTCCATAATTAACTTTAGTCTGTGAAGAAGATTCCCCATTTACATGAACAAACTGTAATCTATTAGACAAATATGATTCAAACCACCGCAGCGCAGTGCCTTTAATACCTATGACATGCTCTAATCTCTGTAATAAAATTTTATGGTCAACAGTATCAAAAGCAGCACTGAGGTCCAACAGAACAAGCACAGAGATAAGTCCACTGTCCGAAGCCATAAGAAGATCATTTGTAACCTTCACTAATGCTGTTTCTGTACTATGATGAATTCTAAAACCTGACTGAAACTCTTCAAATAGACCATTCCTCTGCAGGTGATCAGTTAACTGTTTTACAACTACCCTCTCAAGAATCTTCGAGAGAAAAGGAAGGTTGGAAATTGGCCTATAATTAGCTAAGATAGCTGGATCAAGTGATGGCTTTTTAAGTAATGGTTTAATTACTGCCACCTTAAAGGCCTGTGGTACATAACCAGCTAACAAAGATAGATTGATCATATTTAAGATTGAAGCATTAAATAATGGTAGGACTTCCTTGAGCAGCCTGGCAGGAATGGGGTCCAATAAACATGCCGATGGTTTGGACGAAGCAACCAATGAAAATAACTCAGACAGAACAATCGGAGAGAAAGAGTCTAACCAAATACCGGCATCACTGAAAGCAGCCAAAGATAACGATACATCTTTGGGATGGTTATGAGTAATTTTTTCTCTAATAGTCAAAATTTTGTTAGCAAAGAAAGTCATGAAGTCATTACTAGTTAAAGTTAATGGAATACTCAGCTCAATAGAGCTCTGACTCTTTGTCAGCCTAGCTACAGTGCTGAAAAGAAACCTGAGGTTATTCTTATTTTCTTCAATTAGTGATGAGTAGAAAGATGTCCTAGCTTTATGGAGGGCTTTTTTTATAGAGCAACAAACTCTTTTTCCAGGCTAAGTGAAGATCTTGTAAGTTAGTGAGACGCCATTTCCTCTCCAACTTACGGGTTATCTGCTTTAAGCTACGAGTTTGTGAGTTATACCACGGAGTCAGACACTTCTGATTTAAAGCTCTCTTTTTCAGAGGAGCTACAGCATCCAAAGTTGTCTTCAAAGAGGATGTAAAACTATTGACGAGATACTCTAACTCCCTTACAGAGTTTAGGTAGCTACTCTGCTCTGTGTTGGTATATGACATTAGAGAACATAACGAAGGAATCATATCCTTAAACCTAGTTACAGCGCTTTCTGAAAGACTTCTAGTGTAATGAAACTTATTCCCCACTGCAGGGTAGTCCATCAGGGTAAATGGAAATGTTATTAAAAAATGATCAGACAGAAGGGAGTTTTCAGGGAATACTGCTAAATCTTCTATTCCCATACCATAAGTCAGAACAAGATCTAAGATATGATTAAAGTGGTGGGTGGACTCATTTACTTTTTGAGCAAAGCCAATAGAGTCTAATAATAGATTAAATGCAGTGTTGAGGCTGTCATTCTCAGCATCTGTGTGGATATTAAAATCGCCCACTATAATTATCTTATCTGAGCTAAGCACTAAGTCAGACAAAAGGTCTGAAATTCACAGAGAAACTCACAGTAACGACCAGGTGGACGATAGATAATAACAAATAAAACTGGTTTTTGGGACTTCCAATTTGGATGGACAAGACTAAGAGACAAGCTTTCAAATGAATTAAAGCTCTGTCTAGGTTTTGATTAATTAATAAGCTGGAATGGAAGATTGCTGCTAATCCTCCGCCACGGCCCGTGCTACGAGCATTCTGACAGTTAGTGTGGCTCGGGGGTGTTGACTCATTTAAACTAACATATTCATCCTGCTGTAACCAGGTTTCTGTTAGGCAGAATAAATCAATACGTTGATCAATTATTATATCATTTACCAACAGGGACTTAGAAGAGAGAGACCTAATGTTTAATAGACCACATTTAACTGTTTAGTCTGTGGTGCAATTGAAGGTGCTATATTATTTTTTCTTTTTGAATTTTTATGCTTAAATAGATTTTTACTGGTTATTGGTGGTCTGGGAGCAGGCACCGTCTCTACGGGGATGGGGTAATGAGGGGATGGCAGGGGGAGAGAAGCTGCAGAGAGGTGTATAAGACCACAGCTCTGCCTCCTGGTCCCAACGCTGGACAGTCACAGTTTGGAGGATCCAAGAAAATTGGCCAGATTTCTAGAAATGAGAACTGCTCCATCTAAAGTGGGATGGATGCCGTCTCTCCTAACAAGACCAGGTTTGTCCCCAGAAGCTTTGCCAATTATCAATGAAGCCCACCTCATTTTTTGGACACCACTCAGACAGCCAGCAATTCAAGGAGAACATGCGGCTAAACATGTCACTCCCGGTCTGATTGGGGAGGGGCCCAGAGAAAACAACAGAGTCCGACATTGTTTTTGCAAAGTTACACACCGATTCAATGTTAATTTTAGTGACCTCCGATTGGCGTAACCGAGTGTCATTACTGCCGACGTGAATTACAATCTTACCAAATTTACGCTTAGCCTTAGCCAGCAATTTCAAATGTCCTTCGATGTCGCCTGCTCTGGCCCCCGGAAGACAATTGACAATGGTTGCTGGTGTCGCTAACTTCACATTTCTCAAAACAGAGTCGCCAATAACCAGAGTTTGATCCTCGGCGAGTGTATCGTCGAGTGGGGAAAAACGGTTAGAGATGTGAACGGGTTGACGGTGTACACGGGGCTTCTGTTTAGGGCTACGCTTCCTCCTCACAGTCACCCAGTCAGCCTGCTTTCCCGACTGCCCGGGATCTGCCAGGGGGGAACTAGCGGCAGCTAAGCTACCTTGGTCCGCACCGACTACAGGGGCCTGGCTAGCTGTAGAATTTTCCACGGTGCGGAGCCGAGTCTCCAATTCGCCCAGCCTGGCCTCCAAAGCTACGAATAAGCTGCAACTTATTACAAGTACCGTTACTGCTAAAGGAGGCCGAGGAATAACTAAACATTTCACACCCAGAGCAGAAAAGTGCGGGAGAGACAGGAGAAGCCGCCATGCTAAATCGGCTAAGAGCTAGTAGCTACGCAACCTAGCGGATTCCTAAAAACACACAAAGTGAATAATGTGTAAATAATTTAAAGGTGATTCAGCAGAAGGAGTGCCCCAATCAAGGCACCAAACAGGCCATGAAGCAGCACAGGCAACGCACGACAAACAGTGCTAAAAGAGAAAAAAAAATAAAAAATAAAAAAATAAAACGAAAGCGTTAGCAAGCTAGTTAGCTTGCCAACGCTGATGAAAGTTAGCAGATAAAAGTGCTCCGTCGCGATGTTTCGACCGTTAGAGGTCTTCTTTAGGCGTTGGAGCACAGTAAAAAAGTAAAAAAAAAAAAAAAAAAAAAGGTAAAAAAGTAAAAAAAGTCTTGAAAAAGACTGTTAATTCAAGTCCAAAGCAGCAGGTAGCAGTCTCAGTGTAAACAGTCCCAACAGAGAGCCAAAATTCTGATGTGTAGCAGCAGGAAAGTATAAATTTGCTTTGTCCTCTACCAATGATAGAATGTTTTCATTTTCTGTTGAATATGTAAAGTTATAAACATTTTCTTACGTGTTCCTCTGCTTTCATGTGAAGGTACTGTGCACCTTGTACTTTGCTTTTCTGTAATTCTGGCCTTGTGCTTGTCTTTGCAGCCCAAACAGCCTGTACTCTTGTTACTCTTGGTCATTTCTGTGATTAAAAGCCTGACCGCTTATTTTTTCACACCGTGCTCGGCCTCGGACCTGCAGCCTGACCTGCACCTGTTAAACCAGAAACAAAAGGCTGTGATTTCACACTTTTCTGCTTTCACTCCTTTGTCTCCTCTCATATTTTAATAGTTTTTGCAGTGCGCACGCTAATTACATTTCGGGATCACATACATTTGACAAAACAGTCTGCAAATTTATAACACAGAGTCGGAAAAACAGGAAATTGTACAGCTTACCTTTGAATTGGAGGTGATGATTGTAGAAAGAAAAGCTTGTTGAGGTTCATAGTCCATAATAAAGCATAAGCCAGAGACAGAGAACTTTAATACTGTCACACACGTCATTGCATGACACGGAGTTACAGAGCTGCAGAAGCATAACTCAGGCTTTAAATTCATCAAATGAATCATCATAAACTGTAAATTTATGTAAATTTGATAGCTTAACTATTTTTATTTTGATAGTACATGTACTTGGATGTGTTGCTGTATGTGGATAACTGATAAAAGAAAAAAAACTTTGAAAACATAAAAGGTTCATTCAGTAGTTCAACACAGTTGGAACTACTGAATGAACCTTTCCACTGCCAAAAAAATCATTTGCAGTAAAACCCCATAATCTGTTTAATCCCCATAAAATCGTCCCTGAAAGCCATATTAATTTTTCGAACGGTGTCCACCTGGAGGTCTCTCACAGTTTCTGTAAAAAAATTGATGCAGCAAAGCTCCAAATCGTTCAGACATTTATTCGCAATAAAAAATAGATGAGATGGGTGGACCACACCTCACTCAAAGCCTGCTCACAGGCGAATGACGCAACCGACAGGCATGAAAAAACTCACGCATGCGCATGAGGGTTCAAGCTTGTCTGACGCAATCACACGTGATTCAAATCCATATGGTTTTTTAAAAAAATAATAAGGTCGGATACTTTTCTAACAGACCTCGTGTATATATATATAGCTCAGGTTTATGTCTTAGCCCTTGGTGGATTTCCTTTGTGATTTTCTGCTTCTACTTTTCTTCAGTTCATACTTTATCATGTTAGTCTCAGTTTGGTTCTGTTTATTGTTTTGCTTTGTTTACTATTTAGTCACTGGTTTCATTCAGCACCTCATCATTTAGTTTGCAGTCATTCAGTTTTTCGTTGCTTTTCTTTATGTTACACTTTTGTCATTCTTTGCTTATTATTTATTATGTAGTTTGTTTTTGTATTTGTTCACTCATGGTGCTTTAAGTTTCATTAGTCTTAGTTTTATTCTGTTAATCACATTTGTTTGTATTATGCTTAGTCACAGGTTTTTGTTATTATTTATCTTCAGTATTGCTCACTGGATTATGCTCCCTTTGTCATTTTTTCCATTCTCGGTTTATCAGCTATCTTGTTTTATTAATTGCACGATTCCGTAGTCACCGGTTTTGTTTTGTCTCTGTTTGAATATAGTTTGTGCAGCCAGGTTGTGTTTTCATTATTTCTCATTTAGTTATCATCTGCTTATTTTTTGCAGTTCTTGTGGTCATGGTCTGTCAGGTCTTGTTAATATATTATTCCGTCCTTAGATTCCATTTTAGCTCTGCTCATAGTTCTCTGTTTCCCTCACGCCCATCCTAGTATGTGCCCACTCCTGATCACTGCACCTGCCATTGTGTCTTTGTCTCACACTTTGATTCTGTCTGGTTTGTGTTTTCATTCACTCCCGCTCTTGCACCTGCTCATGTGTCTTTGTCTCTTTCATACCTCCACTCTGTGCTTTCCTTTACTATCTTGCACTATGCACAATCTTTGTCTTCCCTGATCACACCCTGTTCCAGGGACTTCCACACACCTGCTTCACATCACCCTGGTTAGTTTGCTCCTTATTTAAACCCTCACAGTTCATCAGCTCACTGCCCGATTGTTGACTTTGTTCACTCTCTCGCCTTCAGTTCGTGACCTGTTTGATTCTCAGTGTTTTGCCCTTGTTTGTTTGCTCCGACCTCTGCCTTGCCTTAATCCTAAACTCAGCTTGTATTTTGACTCTGCCTCTGTTTTTGCCTGTGACACTCCTCGACACCGTTGGTATGATCTCAGCCTGTAGTTTTGACCACGTCCCAGCCTGTACCCTGTCTGATACCTCTGCCTCGTTATCTGATTACCCGTGTACTGAATCTACTGTCTGGTTCCAAGATAAAGCTTTTTATTCATCACAACCAGCCATATCTGAGAGTCTGTATTGGTCTCCACCTGTTTCCTGTGTCAATCCATCACGAGCCCTGACAATATATATATATATATTATGAATGGCATTTTTTTTTTTCGAGACCTGCGTTCATGTTTTGGGAGATATTTTTTCAGTATTCATGTTTTGCAATAATTCAAGATTTGCAGCTAATTCACATTTCGGGGGTTAACAACGTATCTGTGTCAAATCCACATGCAGATCCACTTCAGATCTGCTATGGCGAACATGAGTTAAAAACCAAACAAGGGAAAAGTAAAAGGGATGTTATTGCTGAATAAATCAAATCAAATCAATGGACTCACACCCCTGAAGCGGTGGTGGACATTGCTGTGTCACAGAGAAGAGTTTGGTCCAACACGTGGACGACCACTGTACATGGATCTCAGAGCCAAGGACTAAAGGATCATAGGAGTGGTGGATTATCAATCAATCAATCAATCAATCAATCAATCAATTTTTTTATATATAGCGCCAAATCACAACAAACAGTTGCCCCAAGGTGCCTTATATTGTAAGGCAAGGCCATACAATAATTATGTAAAACCCCAACGGTCAAAACAACCCCCTGTGAGCAAGCACTTGGCTACAGTGGGAAGGAAAAACTCCCTTTTAACAGGAAGAAACCTCCAGCAGAACCAGGCTCAGGGAGGGGCAGTCTTCTGCTGGGACTGGTTGGGGCTGAGGGAGATGACTCCAATGACTCAAATGACTCCAAGATTTCTCACAGTATTACTAGAGGTCAGGGTAATGCCATCCAGAGTAAGGATCTGGTTAGACACCATGTTTCTAAGATTTGTGGGGCCAAGTACAATAACTTCAGTTTTATCTGAGTTTAAAAGCAGGAAATTAGAGGTCATCCATGTCTTTATGTCTGTAAGACAATCCTGCAGTTTAGCTAATTGGTGTGTGTCCTCTGGCTTCATGGATAGATAAAGCTGGGTATCATCTGCGTAACAATGAAAATTTAAGCAATACCGTCTAATAATACTGCCTAAGGGAAGCATGTATAAAGTGAATAAAATTGGTCCTAGCACAGAACCTTGTGGAACTCCATAATTAACTTTAGTCTGTGAAGAAGATTCCCCATTTACATGAACAAATTGTAATCTATTAGACAAATATGATTCAAACCACCGCAGCGCAGTGCCTTTAATACCTATGGCATGCTCTAATCTCTGTAATAAAATTTTATGGTCAACAGTATCAAAAGCAGCACTGAGGTCTAACAGAACAAGCACAGAGATGAGTCCACTGTCTGAGGCCATAAGAAGATCATTTGTAACCTTCACTAATGCTGTTTCTGTACTATGATGAATTCTAAAACCTGACTGAAACTCTTCAAATAGACCATTCCTCTGCAGATGATCAGTTAGCTGTTTTACAACTACCCTTTCAAGAATTTTTGAGAGAAAAGGAAGGTTGGAGATTGGCCTATAATTAGCTAAGATAGCTGGGTCAAGTGATGGCTTTTTAAGTAATGGTTTAATTACTGCCACCTTAAAAGCCTGTGGTACATAGCCAACTAACAAAGATAGATTGATCATATTTAAGATCGAAGCATTAAATAATGGTAGGGCTTCCTTGAGCAGCCTGATAGGAATGGGGTCTAATAAACATGTTGATGGTTTGGATGAAGTAACTAATGAAAATAACTCAGACAGAACAATCGGAGAGAAAGAGTCTAACCAAATACCGGCATCACTGAAAGCAGCCAAAGATAACGATACGTCTTTGGGATGGTTATGAGTAATTTTTTCTCTAATAGTTAAAATTTTGTTAGCAAAGAAAGTCATGAAGTCATTACTAGTTAAAGTTAATGGAATACTCAGCTCAATAGAGCTCTGACTCTTTGTCAGCCTGGCTACAGTGCTGAAAAGAAACCTGGGGTTGTTCTTATTTTCTTCAATTAGTGATGAGTAGAAAGATGTCCTAGCTTTACGGAGGGCTTTTTTATAGAGCAACAGACTCTTTTTCCAGGCTAAGTGAAGATCTTCTAAATTAGTGAGATGCCATTTCCACTCCAACTTACGGGTTATCTGCTTTAAGCTACGAGTTTGTGAGTTATACCACGGAGTCAGGCACTTCTGATTTAAAGCTCTCTTTTTCAGAGGAGCTACAGCATCCAAAGTTGTCTTCAATGAGGATGTAAAACTATTGACGAGATACTCTATCTCACTTACAGAGTTTAGGTAGCTACTCTGCACTGTGTTGGTATATGGCATTAGAGAACATAAAGAAGGAATCATATCCTTAAACCTAGTTACAGCGCTTTCTGAAAGACTTCTAGTGTAATGAAAGTTATTCCCCACTGCTGGGTAGTCCATCAGAGTAAATGTAAATGTTATTAAGAAATGATCAGACAGAAGGGAGTTTTCAGGGAATACTGTTAAGTCTTCTATTTCCATACCATAAGTCAGAACAAGATCTAAGATATGATTAAAGTGGTGGGTGGACTCATTTACATTTTGAGCAAAGCCAATAGAGTCTAATAATAGATTAAATGCAGTGTTGAGGCTGTCATTCTCAGCATCTGTGTGGATGTTAAAATCGCCCACTATAATTATCTTATCTGAGCTAAGCACTAAGTCAGACAAAAGGTCTGAAAATTCACAGAGAAACTCACAGTAACGACCAGGTGGACGATGGATAATAACAAATAAAACTGGTTTTTGGGACTTCCAATTTGGATGGACAAGACTAAGAGACAAGCTTTCAAATGAATTAAAGCTCTGTCTAGGTTTTTGATTAATTAATAAGCTGGAATGGAAGATTGCTGCTAATCCTCCGCCCCGGCCCGTGCTACGAGCATTCTGACAGTTAGTGTGACTCGGGGGTGTTGACTCATTTAAACTAACATATTCATCCTGCTGTAACCAGGTTTCTGTAAGGCAGAATAAATCAATATGTTGATCAATTATTATATCATTTACCAACAGGGACTTAGAAGAGAGAGACCTAATGTTTAATAGACCACATTTAACTGTTTTAGTCTGTGGTGCAGTTGAAGGTACTATATTATTTTTTTTTTTTTTTTTTTTTTTTATGCTTAAATAGATTTTTGCTGGTTATTGGTGGTCTGGGAGCAGACACCGTCTCTACGGAAATGGGGTAATGAGGGGATGGCAGGGGGAGAGAAGCTGCAGAGAGGTGTGTAAGACTACAACTCTGCTTCCTGGTCCCAACCCTGGATAGTCACGGTTTGGAGGATTTAAGAAAATTGGCCAGATTTCTAGAAATGAGAGCTGCTCCATCCAAAGTGGGATGGATGCCGTCTCTCCTAACAAGACCAGGTTTTCCCCAGAAGCTTTGCCAATTCTCTATGAAGCCCACCTCATTTTTTGGACACCACTCAGACAGCCAGCAATTCAAGGAGAACATGCGGCTAAACATGTCACTCCCGGTCCGATTGGGGAGGGGCCCAGAGAAAACTACAGAGTCCGACATTGTTTTTGCAAAGTTACACACCGATTTAATGTTAATTTTAGTGACCTCCGATTGGCGTAACCGGGTGTCATTACTGCCGACGTGAATTACAATCTTACCAAATTTACGCTTAGCCTTAGCCAGCAGTTTCAAATTTTCTTCAATGTCGCCTGCTCTGGCCCCCGGAAGACAATTGACTATGGTTGCTGGTGTCGCTAACTTCACATTTCTCAAAACAGAGTCACCAATAACCAGAGTTTGATCCTCGGCGGGTGTGTCGTCGAGTGGGGAAAAACGGTTAGAGATGTGAACGGGTTGGCGGTGTACACGGGGCTTCTGTTTAGGGCTACGCTTCCTCCTCACAGTCACCCAGTCGGCCTGCTTTCCCGGCTGCTCGGGATCTGCCAGAGGGGAACTAACGGCGGCTAAGCTACCTTGGTCCGCACCGACTACAGGGGCCTGGCTAGCTGTAGAATTTTCCATGGTGCGGAGCCGAGTCTCCAATTCGCCAGCCTGGCCTCCAAAGCTACGAATAAGCTACACTTATTACAAGTACCGTTACTGCTAAAGGAGGCCGAGGAATAACTAAACATTTCACACCCAGAGCAGAAAAGTGCGGGAGAGACGCCATGCTAAATCGGCTAAGAGCTAGTAGCTGCGCTAAGCTAGCGGATTCCTAAAAACACGCAAAGTGAATAATGTGTAAATAATTTAGAGGTGATTCAGCAGAAGGAATGCTTTAGTTAAGGCACGTGAAGATTACACTGGGAAACAAATCGTAATCTAGATAACTAGATCAATCTAACTGCGCAGATTAAACAGCTAACAGATACAGCAAAACACCGCTGTGCTACGGAACAGGAAGTGATACAATACCGCAGTGAGAGCCAACCACCAGTAGAGGCAAGCAAGAGCAAAAAGCAGGGACATAGAGCATATCATAGCAAAGAGCATATCCAGCAGGGACATCATTTTGCAAGTCAGTGAGTGTGCTGAAGGCTTTATTATTTGTATTATTTTATTTATTATTATTTTATTATTTATTTTATTTTGCCATTACTGGGTACAGTGGAGGAATTTCCACAGTTTATTCACATGGATAATAGCAGGATAATAAATGTGCAATGCATTGCAGTGCAAATGTGTGTCACTATTTCTGCTGTGCGTGGACACTTCAGTGAGATACCAACTGTGACACTGCTGCTCGTTCGCATGTTTGGTCGCTAATTCATGTCTCCAATTGTGCTCCAACCGTCATGCCCAGTGAGATAGGACCCAAAGACAGGAAGCACCAAGACCCTAAAGACAAGGACCTACATTCTCCTACAAAGATGTGGGCATCACCAAACACCTTTGACCTTTGACCTCCTGACACCATAGATCTTCCCAAGTGTCTTTGCATGTCAAAGACCAAGGATGCAGAGACATGAACATCACTATCAAATAGATGGAAATATATTATTTTGAGGATAACAATACCTCCCAGCATGCAAGGCTTCTTTGAATCAGGAACTCTGAAACATGTTGAATCTCGCGTTCCAAAACTTAACATTTTTCACTTCCACCTTCCAATTGATTATTTGTTGACATCCTAAAGCAGCATTCTAACGCAGATGTGTTTATGGTTGTAGTGATGTCAAACTGGTTCATGTCTGCAGACTCAAATCTCACCCAGTCGCACTTTAAACCACAGGCTGGTGTCCAGACAGTGAGCCGCTGTCAGAACCCAGTTCTCATCGATGAGGACGCCACCGCAGTGAAAACGCCCTTGGGCGTTCAGTAACAGCACCTATACACACAGACAGCGACATAAAAATTACATCAGGGAGCACCTACACACACAAACAGCAACATCATCGAGCACCGACAAACAAAAATGACAACATCATCGAGTACCTACACACAAAACCAGCGACATCATCGAGCACCTACAAACAAAAATGACAACATCATTGAGCACCTACACACACAAACGGCAACATCATCGAGCACTGACACACAAAACCAGCGACATCATCAAAACCAGCGACATCATTGAGCACCTGCAGCAGACGAGTCTCACGTTTTCTTTTTGTGCTCCCGTCACAAAATTATTCAAATTTTCATGACTGGGTTTTTTTTTAACTCACTATTACTAACCCTACCCCAAATCCAAACCTTGACCACAACCAAACCCTACTCCTTCCCCTAACCCGAGCCACAACCACCCCGACCCTCTACCCCGCTTCACTTTGACTTTTGTGCAGCCGTCACAGAATGTATTAGAATTAATTTTTGCTCGCGTGACGAACATTTTGCACATTTCTTGACAATATCACGAACCAAGAGATTAAAGTATATTTCATGCTGCTGACTCATGACATGTCGTGAGACTGGGTTGCCTACAGACAATCAACAACATCATCGAGCGCCTTCACACAAAAGGCGACATCATCGAGGACCAACAGGCTCGTTACAAGCCTGCTCACGAGTCTTTCATAGGATTCAGGTGTGTTGGAGAAGGGAGACAACGAAGAGGGTCAGGAAGGTAGATCTCAAGGACCGAACTTTGCACCTGTGACCTACACACATGAAAACTGACATCATTGAGCAACTACACACAGAAATGTCAACATCATCGGGTACCGACACACAAACAGCGACGTCATCGAGCACCTACACACAAACAGCAACATCATCGAGCACCGACACACAAACAGTGACATCATCAAGCACCAACACGCAAACAGCGACATCATCGAGCACCTACACACAAACGGCAACATCATTGAGCACCTACACACAAACGGCAACATCACTGAGCACCTACACACAAACGGCGACATCATCGAGCACCGACACACAAACGGCGACATCATCGAGCACCGACACACAAACGGCGACATCATCGAGCGCCTACACACAAACGGTGACATCATCGAGCGCCTACACACAAACAGTGACATCGAGCACCTACACACAAACGGCAACATCATCGAGCACCGACACACAAACAGCGACATCATCGAGCGCCTACACACAAACAGCGACATCATCGAGCGCCTACACACAAACGGCGACATCATCGAGCGCCTACACACAAACGGTGACATCATCGAGCGCCTACACACAAACAGTGACATCGAGCACCTACACACAAACGGCAACATCATCGAGCACCGACACACAAACAGCGACATCATCGAGCGCCTACACACAAACGGCGACATCATCGAGCACCGACACACAAACGGCAACATCATCGAGCACCGACACACAAACGGCAACATCATCGAGCACCGACACACAAACAGCGACATCATCGAGCGCCTACACACAAACGGTGACATCATCGAGCGCCTACACACAAACAGTGACATCGAGCACCTACACACAAACGGCAACATCATCGAGCACCGACACACAAACGGCGACATCATCGAGCACCGACACACAAACCGCGACATAATCCAGCACCAACACACGTTCAACGACATCATCGAGCACCGACACACAAACAGTGACATCATGAGCACCTCCACACACAAACGGTGACATCATTGAGCGCCTACACACAAATGGTGACATCATCGAGCACCGACACACAAACAGCGACATCATCCAGCACCGACACACGTTCAACGACATCATCGAGCACCGACACACAAACAGTGACATCATGAGCACCTCCACACACAAACGGCGACATCATCGAGCACCTCCACACACAAATGGAGACATCATGGAGCAACAAGACACATAAATAGCAACATCATCGAGCACCTGCACACAGAAATGTCAACATCATCGATCACCAACACATAAAAATGACACCATCGAGCACCTACAAACACAATCAGGGACATCATGAGCACCTACACACAAAAGGCAACATCATCGAGCACGGACACACATACACAGTGATATTTTCGATCACCAACACACAGGCAGCAACATCATCGATCATCTACACACAAACAGCGACATCATCGAGCACTGACACACAAACAGTGACATCATCAATCATCTTCACACAAACAGCGACATCATCGAGCACCTACACACAAACAATGACATCATCAATCATCTTCACACAAACAGTGACATCATCAATCACCTACACACAATGAACGAAAGTCAGTCGGAGCAAGACTAAGTACATGTGTGAATCAGAGGGAGTTCAGTGGAATAGTGTGGTTACGACGACTTAAAGTGGTGAAAGTGGACGAGGATAAACACTTGGGGTCAACTGTCCAAAGTAATGGAGAGTGTTGTAGAGAGGTGAAGAAGAGAGTGCAGGTAGGGTGGAGTGGGTGGAGAAAGGTGGCAGGAGTGATTTGTGACAGATATCTGCAAGAGTGAAGGGGATAGTCTCCAGGTGAGTACCGAGAGCAGCTGTGTTGTACGGCTTAGAGACGGTGGCATTAACAAAGACAGGAGGCAGAGCTGAAGATGATGTGATTTTCTTTTGGAATGACGAGGATGGACAGGATTAGGAATTAACATATCAGAGGGACAGCTCAGGTGGGAGGGTTTGAAGACAAAGTCAGAGATGTGAGACTGACAAGTGCAGAGGAGGGACCGAGGATATATAGGGAAAAGGATGCTGAGGATGGAGCCAGCAGGCAGGAGAAGAGAGAGGACAACGAGGAGATTTATGGATGTGTTAAGGGAGGACATGCAGGTGGCTGGTGTGACAGAGGAAGATGGAGAGGACAGGGTGAGATGGAAACGATTGATCTGCTGTGGCGACTCCTAACGAGAGCAACCAAAAGAAGGAAAAAAAGATGGAGCACCTACACACAAAAAGGACGTCATCAAGCATCAATTGCAGCAGGAAGTCAGATCCAAAGTTCTGTTTCAGAAACGTCTGCCTGATTGGTGTCTTTGTGACATTTACTTTTGGTCCTGTAAGTTTTAGTTGTTTTGAATAAATGAGGCGTTACCTGCCATGGAGTCTCCCCTTTCTTGCCCACCTCCCCGCCCACCATCCAGGGCAGCAGGCCATCCATTGCTTGAGTGTATGATGACCTGCCAATCAGCAGCTGGCCACAAGATGAACGACCTGAAGTTCACACACACATTTCAGTGCACACATAGCATGTAACAGAAAGTGATGATTATGTCACAGCTGACTGTCCGATAACGTGAGGAGCTGCGTAACAAGAACCAATACAGAGGCAAGACAAGAAACACATCATAAAAAAACTATTTTTGTGTTCTAAAACTGTGGCTGGAGGAGCAACACACACCCAATGAAGCATGAAACTGTTTCAGAGCTGTCAAGGTTATCTTGGTGGCTTCCCTCACCTGTCTACTTGTTTTTGACACAGCTTCTAGATATTTTCACCTGGATGAGCAACAGTCTTTATCAGCACAGTCTACAGCCATGGAACCCAATCCCGGTCCTCAGGACTAAAACCTGCACATTTTTCATTTCTTCCTGCGCTGCCAAAAACAGCTTCCCTCACACAGGTGGGCTCAGCCAGTCATGAGTGAACAGATGTCTGACTGAGCCAAAGTGGGTGGAGCAAGTAGAGACAGAACTAGAACACAGGGATGCAACCATGAGGACCTTGAATTGGGAGCAGTGGTGTCAAACCAGTTCCAGAAAGACACCGCAGGGGGCAGGTTTCTATTCCTACCAATCACATCAGCCAGTGATGTCACTGACAAGCTTCATCCTTCTGCTCAAAGTTCAGTTCGTCCATTATAGTAGCGGCTCTAAGCCTCAAAATCCTTCACTTTCTGATAGAAGCGCCAAATTTTGCACACAGATCTGTTTTGATATAAGAAACAGATTTAGGAACAGTTCCATTGTCATGTATGTATGACAATATTCAGCCTATAAAGTTATAATAGCTCATTTTAGGAGTTATAGAGGAGCTAGGAAGATGATCTTGGTGTCTTTTTCTAGGTTTTGGGGCTCTGTGGTCATATTTGTGCAATCTTGAAAATCCAAGATGGCTGCCATCAGGCAAAAAAATTACAACACTTTTGCTTCAATAATAAATGTAATCAAAATCTTGGTGTCCAAGCTTAGTAAGTTGGTCAATATAATATATAATGATCTAAAATAAGCATGAATTAGTGATCAATGCCATCTTGAAAATCAAATATGGCTGCCAAAACAATTGCAGAATCAAAATGAGTGTTACTTTGTAAGTAATACAAACACAGTTACTACCAACACTTTTGATGTTTAGCACAGTAATGTATCCTTACACTAACTGATGACAATTAAAGGTACATCAAATGTATTGTAAGACACAGCAGCCACATTCAATATGGCCGCCAATGAACCTTGAAAGCTAATTTCAAGAGTTCTGGTCATTCTAGGGAAATGATATTGGTATTGTTTAATTTAATTTAATTAGCTTATAATGCGCCAAATCACAGCAAAAGCCGTCTCAAGGCGCCTTATATAAAACAAGTCAACATAAAATTGAATAAATAATAAAAAATGAATAAAAAATTCAAATACATAAATAAAAACTGAAGTAAAACAATAAAACAAATAAAACAAAAACTATCCATAAGAAAGAGAATAAAAATAGGTTTTGAGTCTTGACTTAAAAATGTCCACAGACTCAGACTGCCTCACGGTCGCAGGAAGACTGTTCCACAGGGTGGGTGCACGATACGAAAAGGCTCTTTGACCTGCTGACTTCTTCTTCACCCTGGGAACACAGAGAAGTCCCACATCCTGCGACCGCAAAGCCCGGGCCAGCATGTAGAGTTCCACCAGATCAACCAGATAAGATGGCACCAGTCCATGAACAACCTTATAAGTCAATAACAAAACCTTAAAATCTGCTCTCACAGAGACAGGGAGCCAGTGCAAAGATGCCAAAATGGGTGTGATATGTTCAGACCTTCTGCTACGTGTCAGAAGTCTGGCGGCAGCGTTCTGAACCAGCTGAAGACCCCTAATACTGGACTGTGGTAACCCTGAAAATAGAACATTATAATAATCTAGTCTAGAAGAAACAAAAGCATGAATCAGGGTCTCAGCATCAGCCATAGACAGGATGGGGCAGATCCTCGCTATATTTCTCAGATGGAAAAAAGCAGTCCTAGTAACATCCCTGATGTGGAGGTCAAAAGACAACGTGGGATCAAAAATTACCCCAAGGTGCCTCATTTTGTCCATATGATATATGACACAGGAACCTAGGCTGAGCGCCAGCTGGTCAAACTGATGCCGATGTCTCGCTGGACCAAGAACCATCATTTCAGTCTTATCAAAGTTTAAAAGTAGGAAGTTACTAGACATCCAACTTCTCACTGATAGAAGACAGTCCTCCAGGGATTTTATGGGAGTGAGAGTTCCCGCAGTTATCGGCATGTACAACTGAGTATCATCAGCATAACAATGAAAGGCAATCCCAAAACTCTGCAGTATACGCCAAAGGGGTGCCACATACAGGGACAAAAGCAAGGGGCCTAAAACAGATCCCTGTGGAACCCCAAATCTCATGTCAGCAAGGTCAGAGGTAGTGCCATTATACAAGACACATTGAGAACGACTGGACAGATATGACGTCAACCAGGCAAGGGCACTTCCAGTAATCCCAAAAAAATTCTCCAACCTATTGAGCAAAATATAATGATCCACGGTATCAAACGCAGCACTGAGATCTAACAACGCCTAAACCGTAGTGGTGTCTGAGTCCATTGATTGTTGCCCATGTTTTCAAGAATGCTGATCATTATGGTAAGCTCAAAAGGTGTCTACATGTGACTTCAATCCTGAAATTTAAGATTTCTGTAAAACAACAGAAAAAAACCCATAATGCCTTCAAAACAAACATGTATCAAACATAAACATGTATCAAAAACACTTGCCAAGTAAATAAAGTTCTATTTCTTTTTATGCATCCACTAACTCAATACTAACTAGATGGCCCTGTGGAAAATTTAATTTATTAACATTTTGATTGCAACAAGGGTTTTACCATCAGAGTGTTTATCTATCTACTTTTATATCAAAAGTAAATGCACTGTGAACGTCATTGTCTAATGTATTCTAAATGTTAATTTTCATGCTTCATTGCAGCTTCAACTGAGGTAGTCTTGACCAGAAAAGCAAAAAAAAAAGCTTGGGAGCTATGGGAGGTGTTTGGGGATGTAACACCCATCTTCTCCAGTCTTTCTCACAACATAGAGACCATCACACCAGATATGTATGCAACATTGGAGCACTTTGTTGTTTTACTCTACTCTAGAACACTGGAGGAGACAAGTGTAAACATGGCACGCTAGAAGCTGTTTGCCAGGGGAACTAAGTCATTGGAAAATATTCCCCCAACCCAATCAATCAGCATTCATCTGGGGTCAAACACTGATTCCAAGACCAGAGTACCCGTCACCAGATAAGTGGGGTTGGCAACTTGTTGAAGAAAGATGGAGGCCTTTGTGGTCAAAGTTGCCTGAAGCATGCAAAGCTTGTAAGGAACTTATTCACTGTGGATGCATGAAGGCCTGTCGGGGTCTTTGCAAATGCTTAAAGGCAAACCTACATTGCACTGCACTGTGTGCCTGTTGTGGAAATTGTAGTAGACAAGACATGTAAACTGTTTTTCACTATTGGTTAGTTAATATAATACATCTTCTGAATTATTTTTGTGGTTATTGAGCTTCATAGTTGTAAGTAATTTCAAAGTGACTTGAATCTTCTGTACACCAAGAGTAAAACTGATAAAAACATCTTTATGTTTCTAGCATTTACTTGTTTAGACAGAAAAACTATTGACTATTGCAAACAAAAGAAAAAAAAAACGTAATATTTCAGAAATAAAGTATGTCTATTTTATGTTATACTGTAACAGTTATATAAATGTTACTTTAAAGTCAAAATTTACACCATAAACCATTAGTTAAAAAGAATGATAATACTATAAGTAAAACACAAGTCATACATTCTGTAAAAACATACAAGGGTGTCTTTTTATGAATAAAACAACAATGTTATTACCTATTAGTTTGTCATCACTTTTCTGTGGTTCTGTAACTAATAATGATATAAAATTGGGGGATTAAAAAATAAATGCTTTTTGATCAAACATCTATTTTAAAACAACTATAATAAAATTATGTCTGAACTTACTTGATGCTAGTGAATAATCTATTTTGGCATATGTGTGTGTGAAAAATAAGCATATTACCTTCATTATACTTGACCCCATTTCTCCTTTTTTGTTGGTGAGATGCAATTACTTATGATTTCCATACACATGTCACAAAAAAGTCCAAATCTATTTGTAAGGATTCCTAAAATTAAGTTTAGTTGGATGCATTCCAACAAATTCAGGAAAAATCTGTCAATTTTTATAACTTTGGGTATATCAGTTGAGGGTTAGATGTCCCCCAGTTCTCCTTGAGATATTTCATGGAACTGTTACTTTTTTGAAAGGGCATATAATAAACTACATTTAAGCCAACTTTGGTGCTTCTATCATAAAGTGAACGATTCGGCCATATTTTGTGGCTTAGAGCCTCTACTATTAAATCATCTGGTGGATGCTTTAACTGTCATGGAACCCTAACCTTTTGGGACACATTTCTTGGCATTTTTGTCGAGTTTATATCCATCCAGACAGCTGCAGGTCCGTGTCAGACCATCCTTGCTGTCCGTACACTCGTGGTCACAGTCGCCGTTGTTGATGGAGCAATTTGTGGCTGTTTGTGCTGAAAAATAACAGACAACATGTACAATTATGTCGACATTTACACATGGATTATTCTTACACAGACACACTCATCTTCAGCCGCTTATCCAAGATTAGGTCATGGAGGCCTGAGGCAGGGTACAACTGGGACAGGATGCCAGTCTGTCGCAGCGCCACCTATAGACAAATACATTCATACCCACACGCACACCTGTGGACAATTGAAAATTTCCAATCCACCTAACCTGCATGTCATTGGATGGGAGAGAAAGCCGGAGGACCTGCAGGGAACTCAAGCAGACATGGAGAACATGCAAACTCCACACAGAAATGCCACAGGCGGGAATCAATCCTATAATGTTCTCATTGTGAGGCAACAGTGCTAACCACTTGGCCAACGTGCTGCCAACACTATGTGACAGAACACGGCACCTTGATTTAATTTACTGGGGAAGGTGGAGGGAAGCATCAGGTGCCAGCTGGGAAATGAACTGGCAAACTTCCCGACAGAAAATCGGTGTTGTGACAACCAAACCTGTCTGAGCTTCACCCATCCAACCAATGTACCTGTCTGAGCTCCTCCCATCCGACCAATGTACCTGTCTGAGCTCCTCCCATCCGACGAGCGAACATGTCTGAGCCCATCCTACCTGACCACTGATCCTCTTTGAGCTCCTCCCATCCGACCACTGATCCTCTTTCAGCTCCTCCCATCCGACCACTGTTGCTATTTGAGCTCCTCCCACCTGACGACTGATCCTCTTTGAGTTCCTCACATCTGACTACTGTACCTGTCTGAGCTTCTCCCATCCGACCACTGAATCTGTCTGAGCTCCTCCCACCCGACCACTGTTCCTGGCTGTCTGAGTGGTGTCTAAAAAATGAGGTGGGCTTCATAGATAATTGGCAAAGCTTCTGGGGAAAACCTGGTCTTCTTAGGAGAGACGGCATCCATCCCACTTTGGATGGAGCAGCTCTCATTTCTAGAAATCTGGCCAATTTTCTTGGATCCTCCAAACTGTGACTATCCAGGGTTGGGACCAGGAAGCAGGGCTGTGGTCTTATACACCTCTCTGCAGCTTCTCTCCCCCTGCCATCCCCTCATTACCCCATCCCCGTAGAGACGGTGCCTGCTCCCAGACCACCAATAACCAGCAAAAATCTATTTAAGCATAAAAATTCAAAAAGAAAAAATAATATAGCACCTTCTACTGCACCACAGACTAAAACAGTTAAATGTGGTCTATTAAACATTAGGTCTCTCTCTTCTAAGTCCCTGTTGGTAAATGATATAATAATTGATCAACGTATTGATTTATTCTGCCTTACAGAAACCTGGTTACAGCAGGATGAATATGTTAGTTTAAATGAGTCACACCCCCGAGTCACACTAACTGTCAGAATGCTCGTAGCACGGGCCGGGGCGGAGGATAGCAGCAATCTTCCATTCCAGCTTATTAATTAATCAAAAACCTAGACAGAGCTTAATTCATTTTGAAAGCTTGTCTCTTAGTCTTGTCCATCCAAATTGGAAGTCCCAAAAACCAGTTTTATTTGTTATTATCTATCGTCCACCTGGTCGTTACTGTGAGTTTCTCTGTGAATTTTCAGACCTTTTGTCTGACTTAGTGCTTAGCTCAGATAAGATAATTATAGTGGGCGATTTTAACATCCACACAGATGCTGAGAATGACAGCCTCAACACTGCATTTAATCTATTATTAGACTCTATTGGCTTTGCTCAAAAAGTAAATGAGTCCACCCACCACTTTAATCATATCTTAGATCTTGTTCTGACTTATGGTATGGAAATAGAAGACTTAACAGTATTCCCTGAAAACTCCCTTCTGTCTGATCATTTTTTAATAACATTTACATTTACCCTGATGGACTATCCAGCAGTGGGGAATAAGTTTCATTACACTAGAAGTCTTTCAGAAAGCGCTGTAACTAGGTTTAAGGATATGATTCCTTCTTTATGTTCTCTAATGTCATATACCAACACAGAGCAGAGTAGCTACCCTAAACTCTGTAAGGGAGTTAGAGTATCTCGTCAATAGTTTTACATCCTCATTGAAGACAACTTTGGATGCTGTAGCTCCTCTGAAAAAGAGAGCTTTAAATCAGAAGTGTCTGAACTCCGTGGTATAACTCACAAACTCGTAGCTTAAAGCAGATAACCCGTAAGTTGGAGAGGAAAATGGCGTCTCACTATTTAGAAGATCTTCACTTAGCCTGGAAAAGAGTTTGTTGCTCTATAAAAAAGCCCTCCGTAAAGCTAGGACATCTTTTCTACTCATCACTAATTGAAGAAAATAAGTAACAACCCCAGGTTTCTTTTCAGCACTGTAGCCAGGCTGACAAAGAGTCAGAGCTCTATTGAGCTGAGTATTCCATTAACTTTACTAGTAATGACTTCATGACTTTCTTTGCTAACAAAATTTTGACTATTAGAGAAAAAATTACTCATAACCATCCCAAAGATGTATCGTTATCTTTTGGCTGCTTTCAGTGATGCCGGTATTTGGTTAGACTCTTCTCTCCGATTGTTCTGTCTGAGTTATTTTCATTAGTTACTTCATCCAAACCCTCAACATGTTTATTAGACCCCATTCCTGCCAGGCTGCTCAAGGAGTCCTACCATATTTAATGCTTCAATCTTAATATGATCAATCTATCTTTGTTAGTTGGCTATGTACCACGGCTTTTAAGGTGGCAGTAATTAAACCATTACTTAAAAAGCCATCACTTGACCCAGCTATCTTAGCTAATTATAGGCCAATCTCCAACCTTCCTTTTCTCTCAAAGATTCTTGAGAGGGTAGTTGTAAAACAGCTAACTGATCACCTGCAGAGGAATGGTCTATTTGAAGAGTTTCAGTCAGGTTTTAGAATTCATCATAGTACAGAAACAGCATTAGTGAAGGTTACAAATGATCTTCTTATGGCTTCAGACAGTGGACTTATCTCTGTGCTTGTTCTGTTGGACCTCAGTGCTGCTTTTGATACTGTTGACCATAAAATTTTATTACAGAGATTAGAGCATGTCATAGGTATTAAAGGCACTGCGCTGCGGTGGTTTGAATCATATTTGTCTAATAGATTACAGTTTGTTCATGTAAATGGGGAATCTTCTTCACAGGAATAAAGTTAATTATGGAGTTCCACAAGGTTCTGTGCTAGGACCAATTTTATTCACTTTATACATGCTTCCCTTAGGCAGTATTATTAGATGGTATTGCTTAAATTTTCATTGTTACGCAGATGATACCCAGCTTTATCTATCCATGAAGCCAGAGGACACACACCAATTAGCTAAACTGCAGGATTGTCTTACAGACATAAAGACATGGATGACCTCTAATTTCCTGCTTTTAAACTCAGATAAAACTGAAGTTATTGTACTTGGCCCCACAAATCTTAGAAGCATGGTGTCTAACCAGATCTTTACTCTGGATGGCATTTCCCTGACCTCTAGTAATACTGTGAGAAATCTTGGAGTCATTTTTGATCAGGATATGTCATTCAAAGCGCATATTAAACAAATATGTAGGACTGCCTTTTTGCATTTACGCAATATCTCTAAAATCAGAAAGGTCTTGTCTCAGAGTGATGCTGAAAAACTAATTCATGCATTTATTTCCTCTAGGCTGGACTATTGTAATTCATTATTATCAGGTTGTCCTAAAAGTTCCCTAAAAAGCCTTCAGTTAATTCAAAATGCTGCAGCTAGAGTACTGACGGGGACTAGCTGGAGAGAGCATATCTCACCCGTGTTGGCCTCTCTTCATTGGCTTCCTGTTAATTCTAGAATAGAATTTAAAATTCTTCTTCTTACTTATAAGGTTTTGAATAATCAGGTCCCATCTTATCTTAGGGACCTCGTAGTACCATATTACCCCATTAGAGCGCTTCGCTCTCAGACTGCAGGCTTACTTGTAGTTCCTAGGGTTTGTAAGAGTAGAATGGGAGGCAGAGCCTTCAGCTTTCAGGCTCCTCTCCTGTGGAACCAGCTCCCAATTCAGATCAGGGAGACAGATACCCTCTCTACTTTTAAGATTAGGCTTAAAACTTTCCTTTTCGCTAAGGCTTATAGTTAGGGCTGGATCAGGTGACCCTGGACTATCCCTTGGTTATGCTGCTTTAGACGTAGACTGTGGGGGGGTTCCCATGATGCACTGTTTCTTTCTCTTTTTGCTTTGTATGCATCACTCTGCATTTAATCATTAGTGATCGATCTCTGCCCCCCTCCACAGCATGTCTTTTTCCTGGTTCTTTCCCTCAGCCCCAACCAGTCTCAGCAGAAGACTGCCCCTCCCTGAGCCTGGTTCTGCTGGAGGTTTCTTCCTGTTAAAAGGGAGTTTTTCCTTCCCACTGTAGCCAAGTGCTTGCTCACAGGGGGTTGTTTTGACCGTTGGGGTTTTTCATAATTATTGTATGGCCTTGCCTTACAATATGGAGCGCCTTGGGGCAACTGTTTGTTGTGATTTGGCGCTATATAAAAAAAAAGTTGATTGATTGATTGATTGATTTCAGCCCCTCCCATCCGACCACTGTATCTGTCTTAGCTCCTCCCACCGAATATTGATCCTCTTTGAGCTCCTCCCATCTGACCACTGATCATCTTTCAGCTCCTCCCATCGGAACAATGAACCTGTCTGAGGTCCTCCCATCTGACCACTGATCCTCTTTGAGCTCCTCCCATCTGACTACTAAACCTGGCTGAGCTCCTCCCAAAGGACCACTGAACCTGTCTGATCTCCTCCCACCCGACCACTGATCCTCTTTGAGGTCCTCCCGACCCAACCACGGATCCTCTTTCAGCTCCTCCCATCCAACCACTGAATCTGTCTGAGCTCCTCCCACCCGACCACTGATCCTCTTTGAGTTCCTCCCTTCCGACCACTGAACCCGTCTGAGGTCCTACAATCCGACCACTGAAACTGTCTGAGCTCCACCATCCAACCACTGAGCCTGTCTGAGCCCCTCCCACCCGACCACTGATCGTCTTTGTGCTCCTCCCCACCCGACCAGGGATCCTCTTTGACCTCCTCCAATCCAACCACTGTATCTATCTGAGCTCCTCCCACCCAACCACTGATCCTCTTTCAGCTCCTCCCATCCGACCACTGAATCTGTCGGAGCCCCTCCCATCCGACCAATGAACCTGTCTGAGGTCCTCCCATCTGACCACTGATCCTCTTTGAGCTCCTCCCACCCAACCACGGAACCTGTCTGACCCCCTCCCACCCGACCACTGATCCTCTTTGAGTTCCTCCCTTCCGACTACTGTACCTGTCTGAGCTCCTCCCATCCGACCACTGATCCTCTTTCAGCTACTCCCATCTGACCACTGAACCTGTCTGAGCCCCTCCTACACAACCACTGATCCTTTTTGAGTTCCTCCCATCTGACCACTGATCCTCTTTGAGCTCCTCCTGTCCAACCAATGATCCTCTTTGAGCTCCTCTCATCCGGCCACTGATCCTATTTGAGCTCCTCCTACCCAACCACTGATCTTCTTTGAGCTCCTCTCATCCAACCATTGTATCTGTCTGAGCTCCTCCCACCCGACAACTGATCCTGCTTGAGCTCCTCCTACCCAACCACTGATCCTCTTTGAGCTCCTCCCCATCCGACCACTGATCCTCTTTCAGCTCCTCCAATCCAACCACTGTATCTGTCTGATCTGCTCCCATCTGATCACTGATCCTCTTTCATCTCCTCTCATCCGGTCAATGAATCTGTCTGGGCTCCTCCCATCCGACCAATTAACCTGCCTGAGCTTCTCTCACCCAAGCACTGATCCTCTTTGAGGTCCCCCCATCCAACCACTGATCCTCTTTGAGCTCCTCCCATCCAATCCCTATATCTGTCTGAGCTCCTCCCACCCGACCAGTGAACCTGTCTGAGTTCCTCCCATCCGAACACTGATCCTCTTTCAGCTCCTCCCATCTGACCACTGTTGCTATTTGAGCTCCTCCCATTCAACCACTGTATCTGTCTGAGCTCCTCCCAGCTGACCACTGATCCTCTTTCAGCTCCTCACATTTGACCACTGAATCTGTTTGAGCTCCTCCCATCCAACCACTCATCCTCTTTGAGCTCCTCCCATCCAACCACTCATCCTCTTTGAGCTCCTCCCATCCAACCACGCATCCTGTTCCAGCTCCTCCCATCCGACCACTGTTGCTATTTGAGCTCCTCCCATTCAACCACTGTATCTGTCTGAGCTCCTCCCAGCTGACCACTGATCCTCTTTCAGCTCCTCACATTTGACCACTGAATCTGTTTGAGCTCCTCCCACGCAACCATTGATCCTATTTGAGCTCTTCCCACCCAACCACTGATCCTCTTTCAGCTCTTTCACTGATCCTCTTTCAGCTCCTCCCATCTGACAACCATATCTGTCTGAGCTCCTCCCATCTGACCACTGTATCTGTCTGAGCTCCTCCCATCCGACCACCCGACCTCTCTCAGCTCCTCCCATTCGAGCACGCTATCTGTCTGAGCTCCTCCCATCTGACCACTGTATCTGTCTGAGCTCCTCCCATCCGACCACCCGACCTCTTTCAGCTCCTCCCATTCGAACACTCTATCTGTCTGAGCTCCTCCCATCCGACCACTGATCCTCTTTCAGCTCCTCCCATCTAACCACTGTATCTGTCTGAGCCCCTCCCCCCGGACCACTGATCCCTCTTTGAGCTCCTCCCATCTGACCACTGAGCCTCTGTGAGTTCCTCCCATCCGATCACTGAACCTGTCTGAGCCCCTCCCACCCGACCACTGATCCTCTTTGAACTCCTCCCATCCGACCACTGATCCTCTTTGAGTTCCTCCCATCCGATCACTGAACCTGTCTGAGCCCCTCCGATCTGACCACTGAATGTGTCAGAGCTCCTACCCTGACCACTGATCTTCTTTCAGCTCCTCCCATCTGACCACTGATCCTCTTTCAGCTCCTCCCATCCGACAACCGTATCTGTCTGAGCTCCTCCCATCTGACCACTGATCCTCTTTCAGCTCCTTCCATCTGACAACCGTATCTGTCTGAGCTCCTCCCATCTGACCACTGTATCTGTCTGAGCTCCTCCCATCTGACCACTGTATTTGTCTGAGCTCCTCCCATCCGACCACCCGACCTCTTTCAGCTCCTCCCATTCGAACACTCTATCTGTCTGAGCTCCTCCCATCTGACCACTGTATCTGTCTGAGTTCCTCCCATCCGACCACCCGACCTCTTTCAGCTCCTCCCATTCGAACACTCTATCTGTCTGAGCCCCTCCCCCAGACCACTGATCCTCTTTCAGCAATTCCCATCCAACCACTGTATCTGTCTGAGCCCCTCCCCCCGGACCACTGATCCTCTTTCAGCTCCGCCCATCCGACCACTGTATCTCTCTGAGCTCCTCCCATCCGACCAATGAACCTGTATGAGGTCCTCCCATCTGACCACTGATCCTCTTTGAGCTCCTCCCACCCAACCACGGAACCTGTCTGAGCCCCTCCCACCCGACCACCCGACCTCCTTTCAGCTCCTCCCATTCGAACACTATCTGGTCTGAGCTCCTCCCATCCGACCACTATCCTCTTTCAGCTCCTCCCATCCAACCAACTGTATCTGTCTGAGCCCCTCCCCCAGACCACTGATCCTCTTTCAACAATTCCCATCCAACCACTGTATCTGTCTGAGCCCCTCCCCCCGGACCACTGATCCTCTTTCAGCTCCTCCCATCCGACCACTGTATCTGTCTGAGCTCCTCCCATCCGACCAATGAACCTGTCTGAGATCCTCCCATCTGACCACTGATCCTCTTTGAGCTCCTCCCACCCAACCACGGAACCTGTCTGAGCCCCTCCCACCCGACCACTGATCCCTCTGAGTTCCTCCCTTCCGACTACTGTACCTGTCTGAGCTCCTCCCATCCGACCACTGATCCTCTTTGAGCTCCTCCCATCCAATCACTGAACCTGTCTGAGCTCCTCCCACCCGACCACTGATCCTCTTTGAGCTCCTCCCATCCAATCACTGTACCTGTCTGAGCTCCTCCCATCTGACCATTGATCATCTTTTGAACTCCTCCCATCGACCACTGATCCTCTTTGAGTTCCTCCCATCCGATCACTGAACCTGTCTGAGCCACCTCCCATCTGACAACTGAATGTGTCAGAGCTCCTACCCTGACCACTGCTCTTCTTTCAGCCCTCCCATCTGACCAACTGATACTCTTTCAGCATCTTCCCATCCAACCACTGTATCTGTCTGAGCCTCTCCCCCCGGACCACTGATTCTCTTTGAGCTCCTCCCATCTGACCACTGAGCCTCTTTGAGTTCCTCCCATCCGATCACTGAACCTGTCTGAGCCCCTCCCACCCGACCACTGATCCTCTTGGAACTCCTCCCATCCAACCACTGATCCTCTTTGAGTTCCTCCCATCCGATCACTGAACCTGTCTGAGCCCCTCCCATCTGACCACTGAATGTGTCAGAGCTCCTACCCTGACCACTGATCTTCTTTCAGCTCCTCCCATCTGACCACTGATCCTCTTTCAGCTCCTCCCATCTGACAACCGTATCTGTCTGAGCTCCTCCCATCTGACCACTGTATCTGTCTGAGCTCCTCCCATCCGACCACCCGACCTCTTTCAGCTCCTCCCAATTCGAACACTCTATCTGTCTGAGCTCCTCCTATCCGACAACCGTATCTGTCTGAGCTCCTCCCATCTGACCACTGATCCTCTTTCAGCTCCTCCCATCTGACAACCGTATCTGTCTGAGCTCCTCCCATCTGACCACTGATCCTCTTTCAGCTCCTCCCATCTGACAACCGTATCTGTCTGAGCTCCTCCCATCTGACAACCGTATCTGTCTGAGCTCCTCCCATCTGACCACTGTATCTGTCTGAGCTCCTCCCATCCGACCACCCGACCTCTTTCAGCTCCTCCCAATTCGAACACTCTATCTGTCTGAGCTCCTCCCATCTGACCACTGTATTTGTCTGAGCTCCTCCCATCCGACCACCCGACCTCTTTCAGCTCCTCCCATCTGACCACTGATCTTCTTTCAGCTCCTCCCATCTGACCACTGATCCTCTTTCAGCTCCTCCCATCCGACAACCGTATCTGTCTGAGCTCCTCCCATCTGACCACTGATCCTCTTTCAGCTCCTTCCATCTGACAACCGTATCTGTCTGAGCTCCTCCCATCTGACCACTGTATTTGTCTGAGCTCCTCCCATCCGACCACCCGACCTCTTTCAGCTCCTCCCATTCGAACACTCTATCTGTCTGAGTTCCTCCCATCCGACCACTGATCCTCTTTCAGCTCCTCCCATTCGAACACTCTATCTGTCTGAGCCCCTCCCCCCGGACCACTGATTCTCTTTGAGCTCCTCCCATCTGACCACTGAGCCTGTTCAAGCTCAACAGAGAAAGTATAAACACATAGAAACAGACTTACGCTCGTCACAGTACTTCCCTCATATCCACGGTTACATCGACAAGCGTAGTCCTGGTACAGGTCCACACAGTTTCCATGGACACAGATGTTGTCATGACACTGGTTTCCATCTGGAACACAGATCAGTTTCAGTATGAGCAGCCACTTCCCACAATGCATAGCAGGTGCTGCCTGACATGTCACATCAGAAAGCGGCTCAGTGAAATCATCAAATGATGCTGCACGTGTAGTGATGTGGCCACACTTCGTGGGTTGTGTCATCACCCTCGGCCCGACACATTGTGGATTTTAAACACTGAGTAATTTCTACAAAACTCATTCAGTGTTTCAGTTAGTGTCACGCTGCTCGCTACAACAAACAAACTTAAGTGTGTGACTTTAGTTCTTCACAAGACACTCATGCAGTTCACAGATCCAAAACTTTGAATCCAATTAAAAAAAGTCACATCTTCCCACAGAGACCCAAAGTGAAGCAGCCCTGAAAACGATTACTCTTGATCTGAAAACACCCCAAAGCAAATCAGACCCTAAACAAAACCTGGTCAAGTTAGTGTTGTCATTCTTAAAACCACACACCCACACTGAAGAGACCATTAGAAATTCTCTGGACCAGTCAATATGACATCACCAAGTCCATTCTTAACAATGAGGACACTATCAGGAGACTCCTGTCTGAGGTAGCAGAGGATGACACTGCTCCCTTTGATATTTCTACAGAGGCATGTGGTCTTTTGACTCAGCTCAACAGAACTTCTTCAACAGTGGCAAATTTCTCCATCTGCTAGGTGCACTGACACCAGCCAGTTCAATCCTGCCACAAAGAGTGGATTTGTGCATGTGAGGTAGTGACAGCTTCACTTGAAAGAAGTGTTGTAATGTAACAAAGTAGAAATAGAATTTTGACATATCTGTACTTTACTTCATTATTAACATTTCTGGCGACTTTCACTTTTACTCCACTACATTTTGTGAATAAAATTTATACTTTTACTCCAATACATTTCCCTTAAACATTTTTGTGCCTGTTTGCAGAGGTGAAAGTAAGCCGGAGCGCAGCTGTAGAGCCGGGAAGAGATACAGTCCTCTGCAGCCGGAGCGCAGCTCCTTCCACCCCTGCAGCAAAAAGTGCCATGTTTGACAAAAAACAAGTTTTATATATATATATATATATATATATATATATATATATAGATAGATAGATAGATAGATAGATAGATAGATAGATAGATAGATAGATAGATAGATAGATAGACTGGCAGCTGGAAACCATCAAAAAATTTATCTGGCTTTCGGTGAAAATTTTACGGGCTTCACAGAGAATAAGGACTGTTACTACAGCTTTAAGGACGGCTTTAAGGACGCTCTGCGCGCCGCGCTCCGTGCCGCCATTAAGAGCCACAAACCACTGAATCATTTCTAAACGGATGGCTCTGTGGAGCCAGACGGTCGTGTGCACTTTCTCTGGTTATCACAAGAGCTGGACATCAACCATTTTCCGGCAGATTTCACTTTTAACAAGAGATTTTGTCATGGAAAGCCGAGCGGAGGCTTCACGCTTCACGACCGATTTGCTGATGGAGCAAGACAAAGGAACACCTCCGTTTTGCTCTCACAGGACGGCTTTGAGATGGCGTTCAGACAGCTGTCTGTGGTTTTTCCATCGAGTGATTATCCGAGAAATTGTGGATGTGCCTGGACATGCCAGAACATGTCCCGTTCAGCTTTCAGGCTCCTCTCCTGTGGAACCAGCTCCCAATTCGAATCAGGGAGACAGACACCCTCTCTACTTTTAAGATTAAGCTTAAAACTTTCCTTTTGAAAAAGCTTATAGTTAGGGCTGGATCAGGTGACCCTGAACCATCCCTTAGTTATCCTGCTATAGACTTAGACTGCTGGGGGGTTCCCATGATGTACTGAGTGTTTCTTTCTCTTTTTGCTCTGTATGCACCACTCTGCATTTAATCATTAGTGATTGATCTCTGCTCTCTTTCACAGCATGTCTTTTTCCTGATTCTCTCCCCTCAGCCCCAACCAGTCCCAGCAGAAGACTGCCCCTCTCTGAGCCTGGTTCTGCTGGAGGTTTCTTCCTGTTAAAAGGGAGTTTTTCCTTCCCACTGTCGCCAAGTGCTTGCTCACAGGGGGTCATTTTGACCGTTGGGGTTTTTCTGTAATTATTGTATGGCTTTTGCCTTACAATATAAAGCACCTTGGGGCAACTGTTGTGATTTGGCGCTATATAAATAAAATTGATTTGATATATATATATATATATATATATATATATAAAGATGACAGGTTGAATCTGCACCTCCGCTGAGGACAAAGACTGTGGAGGGTGAAAACCATCTGCGCACACACACATATCTTGAAAAAGATCAAATCTTGACATGAAACCATTTGTGTCAGAATTTGACAAAGCTGCCGCAGACCAGCCCTGTAAATCACGTCTGTTTCTTCCCTAATCTAGGGATTAGACCGATTATTGGCTGGGCCAATTATCGGCTAATTATCGCCTGATAATTGGCAAGCCGGTAATTGACTGATAATCGGACCAGCTGATAATTGGTTTGTCCCTACAATGACTGTACATCTCCTATTGTTATCGCATGGTCTATGTTCTACAAGTTTGTTAGCCATCACCTGCCCTTGCTGTCTGTATGTGCTTGTGTTCTACATTTAGTTAAAGGGGGTAAAAAAAAGTTTCAAGATGTTGTACATGTTGTATTTTACACCAATTTAGAGGTTCTTTTATTGCCCTCCACCCCCAAGGAGCACAAATGCCCACCTGAGCTGAGCATCATAGCAGCACCTCTGATAGTCGATAGTGATAAGGAAGATCTCCCTCTGGTATTTTTTGAGGAAGAAAACTCAAGCAGACCAGATTCAGAGGGGTTACTCACTGCCTAGACCAGGCGTGGGCAATCATGTGCCATAAAGCCATGAAGGGCCAAGACAGTGCAGGTTTCTCTTTCTACCAATCACCTCAGCAGGTGATTTCATTGATGATTAGGTGTTTATGTTTGGGGGAGAAGCTCATCAGCAAACCCACCTGCTGAAGTGATTGGCTGCAAGGAAAACCTGCACTGTCTTGGCCCTTGTTGCCCACCCCTGACCTGGACATATACTCAACAAAAATATAAACGCAACACTTTTGGTTTTGCTCCCATTTTGTATGAGATGAACTCAAAGATCTAAAACTTTTTCCACATACACAATATCACCATTTCCACAAATATTGTTCACAAAACCAGTCTAAATCTGTGATAGTGAGCACTTCTCCTTTGCTGAGATAATCCATCCCACCTCACAGGTGTGCCATATCAAGATGCTGATTAGACACCATGATTAGTGCACAGGTGTGCCTTAGACTGCCCACAATAAAAGGCCACTCTGAAAGGTGCAGTTTTATCACACAGCACAATGCAACAGATGTCGCAAGATTTGAGGAGCGTGCAATTGGCATGCTGACAGCAGGAATGTCAACCAGAGCTGTTGCTCGTCTATTGAATGTTCATTTCTCTACCATAAGCCGTCTCCAAAGGCGTGTCAGAGAATTTGGCAGTACATCCAACCAGCCTCACAACCGCAGACCACGTGTAACCACACCAGCCCAGGACCTCCACATCCAGCATGTTCACCTCCAAGATCTTCTGAGAATAGCCACTCGGACAGCTGCTGAAACAATCGGTTTGCATAACCAAAGAATTTCTGGCACAAACTGTCAGAAAACCGTCCTCAGGGAAGCTCATCTGTATGCTCGTCGTCCTCATCGGGGTCTCGACCTGACTCCAGTTCGTCGTCGTAACCGACTTGAGTGTGCAAATGCTCACATTCGCTGGCATTTGGCACGTTGGAGAGGTGTTCTCTTCACGGATGAATCCCGGTTCACACTGTTCAGGGCAGATGGCAGACGTGTGGGTGAGCTTTTTTCTGATGTCAATGTTGTGGATCGAGTGGCCCATGGTGGCGGTGGGGTTATGGTATGGGCAGGCGTCTGTTATGGACGAAGAACACAGGTGCATTTTATTGATGGCATTTTGAATGCACAGAGATACGTGACGAGATCCTGAGGCCCATTGTTGTGCCATACATCCAAGAAATCACCTCATGTTGCAGCAGGATAATGCACGGCCCCATGTTGCAAGGATCTGTACACAATTCTTGGAAGCTGAACTGTCCCAGTTCTTGCATGGCCAGCATACTCACCGGACATGTCACCATTGAGCATGTTTGGGATGCTCTGGACCGGCGTATACGACAGCGTGTACCAGTTCCTGCCAATATCTAGCAACTTCGCACAGCCATTGAAGAGGAGTGGACCAACATTCCACAGGCCACAATTGACAACCTGATCAACTCTATGCGAAGGAAATGTGTTGCACTGCATGAGGCAAATGGTGGTCACACCAGATACTGACTGGTATCCCCCCCCCAATAAAACAAAACTGCACCTTTCAGAGTGGCCTTTTATTGTGGGCAGTCTAAGGCACACCTGTGCACTAATCATGGTGTCTAATCAGCATCTTGATATGGCACACCTGTGAGGTGGGATGGATTATCTCAGCAAAGGAGAAGTGCTCACTATCACAGATTTAGTGTTGGGAAAGTGTAGGAACACGGACCCACAACAGGGGGCGCAAATGAACGGACAATGGAGTAAGTCAAATAACAACGTTTTACTGTTGTGAATGTGCACAACTAATACAACCAATCACAGAAATGGACAACAGTCAATTCACAAAAGTGTCGTGTGGGCAGGCTCGAAGATAGGAGACGCCTCTCCAAGGTAAGACTGGAACCACACGGCTTCCTCCGCCACAGGACCCCGGGAATACTGGAGCCGCCAAGTCCCGAACTCCCAGGTGGCCACTGCCTCCGCGTGTCGACCTGGTACTGCTGGCGAGGAAACAAAGTACAGTCAGATGGGGGCGCGTTTGCACCCAGGACTCCGAACAGCAGGAAAGTTACCTCCACCTCTCGTTGGAACAGTAATCCAAATAACTAGCTCAATCCAAAAAAAGATACACTCTGTTAGCGTCAATACGTTACCTCTCCGGTAAAAACGATATCTCGGCAATGAGGTGGAGATGCCGTCCTGCTGATATACCCCACTGATGATTGCCGTCAGCTGTCTCAGGTCATGGGTGACAGCTGTCACCGAGGCTGCTCCCGTGAGGCGGCGGCGCCCTCTGGTGCCTGGAGCCCGCACTCCAGGCAGGGCGCCCTCTGGTGGTGGTGGGCCAGCAGTACCTCCTCTTCAGCGGCCCACACAACAGGACCCCCCCCTCAACGGGCGCCTCCTGGCACCCGACCGGGCTTGTCCGGGTGGCGACGGTAGAAGTCGGCCAGGAGGGCCGGGTCCAAGATGAAGCTCCTCTTCACCCAGGAGCGTTCTTCAGGGCCATACCCCTCCCAGTCCACCAGATATTGAAAGCCCCGGCCCATCCGTCGGACGTCCAACAACCGGCGCACTGTCCAAGCCGGCTCGCCATCGATGATCCGGGCAGGAGGTGGCGCCGGACCGGGTGTACAGAGGGGCGAGGTGTGATGGGGCTTGATTTTTGACACATGGAATACTGGATGGATCCGCAGTGAGGCTGGAAGCCGAAGCCTCACTGCGGCGGGATTGATGACCTTGAGAATCTTAAACGGACCTATGTACCTGTGTTGCAGTTTTGGGGAGGCCACTTGCAGTGGAATGTCCTTGGTGGCCAACCACACTTCCTGCCCGGGGCGATACGTAGGGGCCGGGGGCCGCCGCCGGTCTGCATGGGTCTTCGCCCTCATCCGGGCCCTCAACAAAGCAGAACGGGCGGCACGCCACACCCGACGGCACTTCCGCAGGTGGGCCTGGACCGAGGGCACACCGACCTCTCCCTCAACCACCGGGAATAATGGGGGCTGATACCCCAAACACACCTCAAAGGGGGTGAGGCCGGTGGCTGATGACACTTGACTGTTGTGGGCGTACTCGATCCAGGCCAGATGAGTACTCCAGGCCGCCGGGTGCGCGGCTGTCACACAACGTAGTGTTTGCTCCATTTCTTGATTGGCCCGCTCTGCTTACCCGTTGGTCTGGGGGTGATACCCGGATGAGAGACTGACCGTGGCCCCCAGTTCCGGCAAAAGCTCCTCCAGACATGCGAGGAGAACTGGGACCGCGATCGGAGACGATGTCTGATGGTATCCCATGCAGACGGACGACGTGGTGGACCAGGAGGTCCGCTGTCTCCTGGGCCGTTGGGAGCTTCGGGAGGGCCACGAAGTGGGCCTCCTTGGAGAATCGGTCCACTATCGTGAGGATGACGGTGTTTCCCTGGGACGGCGGGAGGCCCGTGACAAAATCCAGGCCGATGTGGGACCAGGGGCGATGAGGCACGGGCAGCGGCTGTAGCAGTCCCGGAGCCTTGCGATGGTCGGCCTTGCCCCTGGCGCAGGTGGTACAGGCCTGGATATAGTCCCGGACGTCGGCCTCCAGGGACGCCCACCAGAAGCGCTGCCGGACAACTGCCACGGTTCTTCGCACCCCTGGATGACAGGAGAGCTTAGAGCCGTGACAGAAGTCCAGGACTGCAGCCCTTGCCTCTGGTGGGACGTAAAGTCTGTTCTTTGGTCCAGTCCCGGGGTCCGGGCTTCGTGCCAGGGCCTCCCGGACGGTTCTCTCTACGTCCCAGGTGAGGGTGGCCACGATAGTGGACTCCGGGATGATGGGTTCCGGTGGATCCGACAACTCCGTTTTGACCTCGTCTTCGTGCACCCGGGACAAGGCATCCGATTTCTGGTTCTTGGTCCCGGGCCGGTAGGTGATGCGGAAGTCAAAACGGCCGAAGAACAGTGACCAGCGGGCTTGCCTGGGATTCAGCCGCTTGGCGGTCCTGATATATTCCAGGTTCCGGTGGTCAGTGAAAACCGTGAATGGCACGGACGTTCCCTCCAACAGATGTCTCCATTCTTCAAGAGCCTCTTTCACCGCAAGGAGTTCTCGGTTGCCGACGTCATAGTTCCGTTCAGCCGGGGTCAACCTGCGGGAAAAATAGGCACACGGGTGAAGGACCTTATCGGTCTTCCCACTCTGGGACAGCACAGCTCCTATCCCTGAGTCCGAGGCGTCCACTTCAACCACTAACTGGCGACTAGGATCGGGCTGCACCAGAACGGGTGCAGACGAGAAGCGCCGTTTCAACTCCTTGAACGCGGCATCGCAACGATCCGACCAGGTGAAGGGGACTTTTGGTGAGGTCAGGGCTGTCAGGGGGCTAACAACATGACTGTAGCCCTTAATGAACCTCCTGTAGAAATTCGCAAAGCCGAGGAACTGTTGCAGCTTCCTACGGCTTGTGGGTTGGGGCCAGTCTCTCACCGCCGCAACCTTGGTCGGATCAGGAGTGACGGAGTTGGGGGAGATGATGAACCCCAGGAAGGACAAAGAGGTGCGGTGAAACTCACACTTCTCGCCCTTAACAAACAGCCGGTTCTCCAATAACCGCTGCAGGACCTGACGTACATGTCGGACATGAGTCTCAGGATCCGGAGAAAAGATGAGTATGTCGTCTAAATACACGAAGAAGAATCGGTGCAGGAAGTCCCGCAAGACATCATTAACCAATGCTTGGAACGTCGCGGGAGCATTTGTAAGACCGAACGGCATGACCAGGTACTCAAAATGACCTAACGGGGTGTTAAATGCCGTCTTCCACTCGTCTCCCTTCCGGATCCGAACCAGGTGATACGCATTCCTAAGATCAAGCTTGGTGAATATCTTGGCTCCATGCAGAGGCGTGAACACCGAATCCAACAAGGGTAAGGGGTATCGGTTACGAACCGTGATTTTGTTCAGCCCCCTGTAATCGATGCATGGACGTAATCCGCCATCCTTTTTCCCCACAAAAAAGAAACCCGCACCCATCGGGGAGGTGGAATTCCGGATCAACCCGGCAGCCAAAGAGTCCCGGATGTAGGTCTCCATTGATTCGCGTTCAGGTCGTGAGAGGTTGTACAGCCTACTGGACGGGAACTCAACGCCTGGAACCAAATCAATGGCACAATCATACGGGCGGTGCGGGGGAAGGGTGAGTGCCAGATCGTTGCTGAACACCTCCGCAAGGTCATGGTACTGCACCGGCACCGTCCCTAGATTGGGCGGGGCTCTGACCTCCTCCCTGGCCTGGGAACCGGGAGGAACCGAGGAACCTAAACATACCCGATGGCAGGTCTCGCTCCACTGAACCACTACCCCGGACGGCCAATCGATCCGGGGATTGTGTTTCAACATCCAGGGAAAATCTAAAATCACACGAGAGGTGGCCGGAGTCACGAAAAACTCGATTTCCTCCCGGTGATTCCCCGACACCACCAGAGTTACTGGTGGTGTCTTGTGAGTGATTGGAGGGAGTAGGGAGCCATCTAGCGCCCGTACCTGCACAGGCGAGGTAAGCGCCACCAGAGGGAGCCCTATCTCCCTAGCCCATTTGCTATCTAGCAAATTCCCTTCTGAGCCCGTGTCCACCAGTGCTGGGGCCTTCAGGGTTAAATCCTCATAAAGGATTGTAACTGGGAGTCGTGTGGCGATGTGGGTGTGTCCCACGTGAACATCTCGGCCCACCCCTAGCCCAGTTTCTAGGGGCGGGCGTTGGTGTTTAACCGCTCGGGGCAGTCCCTTACTTGATGCTCAATCGAGCCACAAACAAAACACGCCCCGCGGGCCAGCCTCCTTTGTGTGACCGGTGCCCTAAATGTTGCCCTACTCGTGTCCATAGCTTCGTCAGCAGGGGGGGCTGTAACCGCACGGAGCGCAGGGGCCGTGGAGCGTGGGGAGGGCGGAACGCGGTCGGAACCGGAAGGGAGAGGGACGACGCGTGCCTGGCCACGCCCTTCGTCTCGTTCCCGACGGCGCTCATTTAACCGATTGTCTAAACGTATAACAAGATCGATAAGCCCATCTAAATCCCGCGGTTCGTCCTTAGCCACCAGGTGCTCCTTGAGGACCAATGACGGCGCGGAGGGCAGCGCTATTCCAGCCGGACCTCGCAGCCGCGATGCGGAAGTCGACTGCATAGGCAGCTGCGCTCCGGTGCCCCTGTCTCATTGACAGCAGCACGGCTGAAGCGGTCTCTCCTCTATTAGGGTGATCGAACACCGTTCTGAGCTCCCTCACAAACCCATCATATGTCAGAAGGAGCCGTGAACTTTGCTCCCAGAGCGCTGTAGCCCAAGCGCGTGCCTCACCACGAAGCAGATTTATCACATAAGCTACTTTGCTAGCATCAGTCGCGTACATGACGGGACGCTGTGCGAAGACGAGCGAACACTGCATAAGAAAATCCGCGCACGTCTCCACACAGCCTCCGTACGGCTCTGGGGGGCTTATGTATGCTTCAGGGGAAGGTGGGAGGGGTCGTTGGACAACCAGTGGAACGTCGTTGTTACGCACAGGTTCTACGGGAGGGAGAGCCGCAGCGGCGCCCGGAGGGCGCGCTTCCACCTGCGCGGCGAGAGCCTCCACCCTGCGGTTCAGGAGGACGTTCTGCTCGGTCATCAAATCTAACCGAGTCGTGAAAGCGGTGAGGATCCGCTGCAACTCACCGATTACCTCTCCTGCGGACGCCTGTGCACCTTGTTCTTCCATTGGCCGTTCAACAGCCGGTTGACGCCCCTCGGGATCCATGACGCTGGCCGAGATATCCTGTTGGGAAAGTGTAGGAACACGGACCCACAACAGGGGGCGCAAATGAACGGACAATGGAGTAAGTCAAATAACAACGTTTTACTGTTGTGAATGTGCACAACGAATACAACCAATCACAGAAATGGACAACAGTCAATTCACAAAAGTGTCGTGTGGGCAGGCTCGAAGATAGGAGACGCCTCTCCAAGGTAAGACCGGAACCACATGGCTTCCTCCGCCACAGGACCCCGGGAATACTGGAGCCGCCAAGTCCCGAACTCCCAGGTGGCCACTGCCTCCGCGTGTCGGACCTGGTACTGCTGGCGAGGAAACAAAGTACAGTCAGATGGGGGCGCGTTTGCACCCAGGACTCCGAACAGCAGGAAAGTTACCTCCACCTCTCATTGGAACAGTAATCCAAATAACTAGCTCAATCCAAAAAAAGATACACTCTGTTAGCGTCAATACGTTACCTCTCCGGTAAAAACGATATCTCGGCAATGAGGTGGAGATGCCGTCCTGCTGATATACCCCACTGATGATTGCCGTCAGCTGTCTCAGGTGATGGGTGACAGCTGTCTCCGAGGCTGCTCCCGTGAGGCGGCGGCGCCCTCTGGTGCCTGGAGCCCGCACTCCAGGCAGGGCGCCCTCTGGTGGTGGTGGGCCAGCAGTACCTCCTCTTCAGCGGCCCACACAACATTTAGACTGGTTTGTGAACAATATTTGAGGGAAATGGTGATATTGTGTATGTGGAAAAAGTTTTAGATCTTTGAGTTCATCTCATACAAAATGGGAGCAAAACCAAAAGTGTTGCGTTTATATTTTTGTTGAGTGTAGATGGTCTTGTTCCCATCTCTAGCTCATTCTGAAGAGAGGGAATGATGTCACTGGAATCCAGCTTTGGGAGCTTCTTAATCATGACATGCATGACAATGACCACAGAAGGCAGCAGTGAATTTTCTTGGTAGCAACAGGATGTGCCTGATCAGACTGAAGATATTTATCGCGTTTGAACTTCCAAAAGCAAAAAAGAAAAAAAAAAAGACCAGAGGAAAGAAAGCTACAAATGTTTAATGATCCAAGGATAAAACAATCCAAAAGGGAACCGAGGACAAGTGGAGTCAAGTGGAAATTAACCTAAAACTGAAGAAACCCACCACTGGCAGCTTGCGAGGGAGCCACAGATAAGACTAGTGATAATGTTCATCGGTTAGTTATTGACATCAACAACAGTTTTTCGGGTAACAGTAAGTGTGTTATCTGAAGAGGACAGATGCATAGAATGGGTCCAGAATTTTGGTCAAATGCAAAGAAGAAAAAGCTGACCTGCACAACCCCAAACTAAAAATACTGCAGACAATCGCACCAACCCAGAAGGTACTTGAAGACAACGATATCCAAAACACACCCAACCAAAGCTAAAGACAGAACCAACACCACCACCTCAACTGAAAAATGGTTCAGGGTGAGGAAGAGTCCAAATCTTTGAATTCTGAACTTCCAGGTTCATAAATGTCTCAGTGATTAAACTGCAGATATTCTCTTTGTTGTTTGGCTTACTGCCACAAACAGATCTGACACACAGGAACAGCACCAGATCCAGCATCTATTAGAATAAGGGAAATCTGTCTGACATACATTTAAAACTTGTTGGATCCAGTCAGGTCCAAGTTGGGGCCTGGTGGCCTGGTAAAGAATCAGTTGTACATTCTCTACTTAATATGTGGACTTTTTCCTCAATGTTGTCTCAGCGGATCTGGCTTGCTGCACTAAGTGAATACACCGCGAGAAACCCAACTTCACAATGACGTCGACACTGGGGTTGGTTTTTCTTACCTGTGTAGACGGTCCAGAATTCCAACTGTAAACACAAAACAAAATATTACTGACAAACTCACCAATGAATAAACATCAATAATAGTTTTCACTGCTGTCTTAATCTTAAAGAAAAAAAAACTTTATTCTGTTCAAACTTTGTCTGTCAAACACACACACACACACACACACACACACACACACAAAAGAAACCAAAACAAAAAACAACACTTTTTGTTTATGTACAGAATAAATAAAGTCTCACGGTGGCTTCTCTGGTTTGGAAAATCTCTCTTGCTTCTTCAAAGTTACACTTTTCCTCTATACATTCCCGTTCTTTGGAGGGGGGTTTGAGTTCCTCCAGGAAGGAGTTGGCTCGACGGGTCCGGAGCAGCATGTGGGCCTCTGGTGCATCTGAGAAAACTAAATCAAAGCAGACAGAGTTCAGATACGTTCCGGAGTGTTTAACTGCTGTCAGTTTCAGTCCTGATCTGGGATTTGTACATTGTTACTGTTAGTGAAGTTATGATTTGGCTGGATGTGAGTCAAATAGAACCAACAAGTACGCAGGCAGCCAGGACACAAAACTGAGTATATAACAACCAAGGTTCTTTAGTAGTCCAAGAGTGAGAACAAAAGGCAAACATGCAGGTGCAAATATGTGCATACAACAAAAGGTCTGACACAAAAACACGGGGGGGGGGGGGGGGGGGGGGGGTAATTGGGAGTTGGGAAGGCAAAAGATAAAACTAAGACAGCTGACAACCTGGTGTGCGATTAAGCAAAGGGGTACTTACACAAGTAGTGAATACAAGACAGAACATGAGAAAAAACACCACGACACATGAGCAGACATCCATCAATTACCCGGCAACAGAAAGACAAACGGGTGAGGCTTAAATGGTAAATGGTCTGCATTTATATAGCACTTTTCCATCTGCATCAGAAGTACAAAGTGCTTTACAATTATGCCTCACATTCACCCATTCACACACACACTTAACAGGAGATTAATGACTGACAGGTGCAACTAACAATGGACAGGAAGTGGCAAGGGCATGTGAGAACTACAGGAACGAAAGGAGCATAAAACACAACACAACGGAATAGCAAAACAACAAGGTAACTGATAATCTCTCAACACTGATTAACCGACAAACCAAAAGAGAAATGCAAGTGACCAAAATAAAAAAAAACAATTAGGTAAGGTGACAAATCAGAGAGAATTACATAACCGACACTGATGAACCACAAGGACCTGGAGCATAGAGGACGGAGGTCTCACTGAGACATGATGGACCGAGGAGGGATAGGATGCACAGACAGCAGAAGGAACTCGAAGGAGACTGGCAGCGGGAGACACGCCCACACCCACACACACATCGAAACAGGACACACACGAATGACAGACGCTGGAAAACACACACACACACACATACAACCCCAATTCCAATGAAGTTGGGACGTTGTATAAAATGTAAATAAAAACAGAATATGATTTGCAAATCCTCTTCAACCTATATTCAATTAAATACACCACAAAGACAAGATATTTAATGTTCAAACTCATAAACTTTATTGTTTTTGTGCAAATATTCGCTCATTTTGAAATGGATGCCTGCAACATGTCTCAAAAAAGCTGGGACAGTGGTATGTTTACCACTGTGTTACATCACCTTTCCTTCTAACAACACTCAATAAGCGTTTGGGAACTGAGGACACAAATTGTTGAAGCTTTGTAGGTGGAATTCTTTCCCATTCTTGCTTGATGCACGACTTCAGTTGTTCAACAGTCCGGGGTCTCTGTTGTCGTATTTTGCGCTTCATAATGCACCACACATTTTCAATGGGCGACAGGTCTGGACTGCAGGCAGGCCAGTCTAGTACCTGCACTGTTTTACTACAAAGCCACGCTGTTGTAACATGTCCAAAATGTGGCTTGGCACTGTCTTGCTGAAATAAACAGGGACGTCCCTGAAAAAGACGTTGCTTGGATGGCAGCATGTGTTGCTTCAAAACGTGGATGTACTTTTCAGCATTGATGTGTAAGTTGCCCATGTCATGGGCACTAACTCACCCCATACCATCACAGATGCTGGCTTTTGAACTTTGCTGGTAACAATCTGGATGGTCTTTTTCCTCTTTTGTCCTTTTGACATGACATCCATGATTTCCTAAAACAATTTGTAATGTGGACTCATCAGACCACAGCACACTTTTCCACTTTGTGTCTGTCCATTTCAAATGAGCTCGGGCCCAGAGAAGGCGGCGACATTTCTGGATGTTGTTGATGTACGGCTTTCACTTTGCAAGGTAGAGTTTTAACTTGCACTTGTAGATGTAGTGACGAACTGTGTTAACTGACAATGGTTTTCTGAAGTGTTCTTGAGCCCATGCGGTAAGATCCTTTACACAGTGATGTCAGTTTTTAATGCAGTGCTGCCTGAGGGATCGAAGGTCACGGGCATTCAATGTTGGTTTTGGCCTTCCTGCTTACGTGTAGAAAGTTCTCCAGATTCTCTGAATCTTCTGATTATATTATGGACTGTAGATGATGGAATCCCTAAATTCCTTGCAACTGAACGTTGAGAAACATTGTTCTTTCACACAGTTGTTCACAAAGTGGTGATCCTCGCCCCATCTTTGTTTGTGAATGACTGAGATGTTTGGGGATGCTCCTTTTATATCCAATTATGACACTCACCTGTTTCCAAACAGGTGTTCTTTGAGCATTCATCAACTTTCCCAGTCTTTTGTTGCCCTGTCCCAACTTTGTTGAAATGTGTTGCAGGCATCCATTTCAAACAGCTTTGAAAGCAGATGAAGACTGCAGTGGGTCCTCAGACCCCAATCATTTGGGATTTCCCATTCATTGAACTAAGCATCTGTCAGGGACTGTGTGTTTGCATGCAACAGCATTCCCATGTTAAATGAACCCATGCACAGGTGTCTGTCAATTGACCCTGGACGTTGTTTTTCTCCGTGTCCACCATGCTGTCCGAGAATTGATCAAGAGCCGATCTTCCTCGCCACCCAAGGATTGTCAAAAGGAGTCATCCCATCTGCTCAAAGTGATGTTAATCAGTGAAATCACCCACTGGAGTGAAGTGTACCTACAATAAAAATTACAGACCTCTCCATTCTTAGTAGGTGGGGAAACTTGCAAAATCGACAGTGGATCAAATAAACACTTATTTGCCTCACTGTATGTGTATGTGACAAGCAGAAATGGTGCGTGTTTACAGACGATGCAGCCTTAAAATGGAAAGACAGAAAATAGAGTGATCCTAAAAGGTCTCCTTGTGGTACTCAGTAAGTAATTTTGTGGTCACTGAATTGCAAATGAAAACATAAACAAACAAACCCACCTGACAGACTGAGAACTGACACCGACCACAGAGCTGCGATGACAAACACGCTGTGGAGGAGGCGGGGCATCATGTCAATCAAACCTGCAGCCAATAGGAGTCAAATATGATGGTGTGACCTCATTGCTGTTTGTTTAGCCACTGATGCAAATGTTATTGATGATATTATTACTCATCTATAGGAGGTTGAATATGAAACTTGAGATTCAATCTAAATTTTTTGTACTTGATATTTGTTTTGCATGCACAAAAACACAGCAAACACAAAACAGCATTCGATTTTTCTTTAAACTAAGTGAAAATACAACACAAATAGAATGACAGCAACACTCATTCCAGGTCATATGTGTGCAAAAGCCTTTTCTTGGCTTTTGCACACATACTGGCTCTGCCCACTTTTTTGTTAATTGGGGCTAAAAATTTTACAATAGCTTTTCTACAACTGGATCAACATTCCGGGTTTGTATTTATTCGTGTTAAAGGTCAGATACACAATATTAATCACATTTTTACAAAGTCCTTCCTGGCTCCACCCCTTTGTTTACATCCTGTTCCATTTCTTAGAAAATCTGCTTTAATCCAGACAAAAACCTTCACGTCATTTGCATTCACACTCATTATCTGTCCAGTTTTGTTTGTTGTTAAAGAAATTTTTCCATTTCTTGGCCCCACCCTTTTCTGGAGATCCACCCTCAAACTGTAATGAGCCATCAGATCTGAATTTCTCAGAAATAAACTTGTGGTAAAAGAAGTTTGACTCAAAGCATCTGCAGACTTTTGTAAGTCGACTCTGTAAGTTCTGTAAATCGTAACTTTTTTTCTAAAGCAGACTGTGTTACAAAAAAACACAGACTGACATGGACACTCTGTAACCTTTGACCCCACACAGGCTGACCCTGAGAGGCCTCCATGGCTTGATCCAAGCAGTGTGAGTAACACAGGCGTGACGTCACACCGGTGAGACACAGAAGAAGAAGAAGAAGAAGAGGAAGACTGAGTATTTTGTACTTACGTGTGAAGGTTGACAGAAGACGATGGTTTTTGTGTTTTCAGGTGAACGTTAATGACTGACTCATCGTGTTTACTGAGAGTCCACAGTCTGCAAACAGTCAACACACAAACACCGCCCCCTCTGCCTCCACCCACCAGCCCCCACAAAAAAAAAATGTTTCCCAAAACCACCTCAGACCACATCCAGACTGAGACCAACAACATGACAAGCAGACCTGTTTGTGGCCAAAACCTAAAGATCCATTTCCATCAAACTTTGGCAGAAGGTTTCTTCTGGTCTGGTACCACGTGAAGTACTGACATGTTCTGAGACATTAAACTGATCTTTGATTCGTAGAACCTGTGAGCATGACAGCAGATAAGTGGCAGAAGTCTGGATGTACCACCTTTTTTTCCAAGACTACACTGTCGTGAAATTGGCTTGTTTGTCGGGAAATTTCCCTTTTTGGTTTACAATCCTGATGCTGCTCCGGTTCTGGGCTCTGCTCAGGATGGCATGTAGTTTTCCTTGGAGAAACTGTTGTTCAGTAGGTCATTGTCTACCCCCGATCGTATCTGTTGTTGTGCTTTGTTGGCAGACATTCCAAAACGCATTTTGAGTAGGTGGCAATCTGACCTTTGCTCCCAATTCTGGAATCTACCCAACACCAAAGGTCAGAATGACTACAGACCTGCTGCACTGACATCTGTGGTGATTAAAACCCTTAACAGACAGGTTCTGGGTCATCTCAAACCCACATCAGGACCTCAGCTGGGTACCAGCAGAGGTGGGACAAAGTCACTGTCAAGTCATTCTCAAGTCATCAATCTGCAAGTCCCAAGTCAAGTCTCAAGTCAGGTTACAAACAATTGGTGGTCATTATGACTTGAGACTTGACTTGGGACTAGCTGATGCATGGCTTGAGAGTGACTTGATGATGACTTCGTCCCACCTTTGGGTACCAGGCAGCAGGTCCACAGGACGGCATCCTGTTCTGGATCCCCTGTGCTCCTCTGGGATCCTCTGGGATCTGATGCAGGGCAGGTCCAGCTCACTGTGCCTGTCAGTGGATCACAAGCTCCCTGAAGGACAAGCATCAAGAGAAACTCCACCCTCCATCCTGACCATCAGGAGAGGAGGTCCCCAGTGCTGTGAACAGAACTCAGACCTACTGAGGAACTGGGGGTGTACTTGAAAAGTCTGCTAAAGGTGCACAAAAATAATCCAGAAGAGTCTGTTATTTTGTGTTTTATACTTTAATGTTCACAAAGACAGATTTTTTTTCTTTTAATTTGAGATCATAAAATAATAAAGGCTGAATAACGATTTGAATGTCACTGAGTTTTTAGGGGGAAATAAAATGCATTTTAACAGTCTGAAGCACTGACCCAGATACAAAAGCAAGAAACCACAGGAGAAGGATGGGGTGTGTGAATGCCCAGTAATGAAAAGTTTCCGCATTTGAGATGCTTCTTGTTTTACAGTTTGAATTATGTAACAGAGAATATAAAGAGCAAGGCATCAAATAACATGTAAAACATCTCAAACTGCAACATTACAGGAATAACAAGACAAAAGCACACAAAGTACACATTCACTCCAAGTAATGCAGAGCACCACCGACCAGGCCCAACCACGATGAACCAAGACCAACCAGGCCCAACCACGATGCACCATGTCCGTCCAAATGAACCAGCATCAAGCAGAATGAACCAGGGCCGAACAGAATAAAACAGGCCCAACCAAGTCCAACCAGAATGAACGCAGTTCAACCAACTGAACCAAAATAAACCATATCCCACCAGAATGAACCATGTCATACCAAATGAACCAGACCCAACCAGGCTTGATCAGGTCTAACTAGGCTTGACAATACCGAACCAGGTCCAACCAATTTGAACCAACAAGTACAACCAACAAGTGCAACAATACATAGCCAGTCCTAACCAGAGTGACCCAGAATAGCCCAGGTCCAAAATTCATCTTTACAAGGGTGGCCACTTTGTGTTGTTGTTGTGCTGTGCTCGCACAGAGCACAAAAGAGCTACCGTGGAAGACCGTCTGTGTTATTGAGCATTTTATTTTAAATATCGGTGATAATATGACTTGGTGTAGGGTTAATTCTCATAACGTATCATCTAAGTTTTGTGCCAGTATTTCCGTTGAGTGAAACTGTAACGCTGTTTAATTTGGTATGCTAACAACATTAGTGTTTGGAGCAACTATCGGGAGCTTGATCCATTGGGCCCATTAAAAAATAAACAAAAAAAAGATTAGTTTATCATCTTTGACATCAGAAAAAAGTAGTGAGGGAGGGCAGATTTTTTTCTTCTTCTGAGAAACAGATATATACAGCATCATTTCAAACCTGAAAAATGACACATACAGCACCTGCATGCCAAGTGAGGAACTGAAAATATCAGATATTTTTAAAATAAATCTTGTTTTCGTGTTGAATATAGTCAGTGTACTGCACACCAGCAGTGTGATAAACATGCATTCTGTCTGTGACTGAGACAGAGCAACGAACTGTGTGGTTGTCAATGACAACACACCGCAAGTTCCGGGCGGGGCTCAGTAAACTTCAGCCACCTTCGAACAAAGCATACTCGTCACCAAGCAGACATGCACCAGCTGTACCGCCCTAAATGAAACAGGCAAAAAAATAAAAAAAATAAATTGTTGCGGGCCAATTGCGGGCACTGGGCGGCGATGATAAACTTATGTTTTTTTTATGGGGCCTAAAGACCCATTAATCCATGATTACTGAAGAAATAAACAGCTCATATTTATGTAAAGCCCACAACAAAGCAAACCGAAATGCGAACCACCATTCCATCCCAAAAATATCAGTTAACAAGTACAATCTGACATTTCTGATGTTCATCAATCCAAAATTGGACCACCTCCAAAGTTCAGTGGAGATCTTCCATGCCCCATTATGGACATGTGGTGCAAATTTGGTGAGAATCTGTGAAGTAGTTTTGAGGTAATCCGCATAGGAGTTAATCAGATCCTCCGACCCACACACATGAAGTCCATCAGAACAAACAACACCCATAGACACAATTAATCAGATCCCCTGACCTGCATACATAAACCTCAACAGAACCATCAACGCGCACAGAGAGAATTAAGCAGATCCCTGACCTGCACACATAAAGTCCATCAGAACCAACAACCCGCATAAACAAAGTTAATCAGATCACCTGACCTGCACACAGGGTCAGACTGGGAACAAATTTCGGCCCTGGCATTTTTCCTCTGGACCAGCCCACTATTGGCCTGACGAATCCACCCCCAAACATGCACACCCACCAGTCCATACCGAACCCCCAATGAACAAATACTATACACCTAAACACCATGAACACACACCTAAACACACACTTTCACTGTCATTTCACCTTGATCATAGTACTAAACGGAAGCAAAGCACACAAGCGGAAAGGCCCAAAGCATACGCCAACTACGCGGTCGCTTAGAGCCTCCACGCCACCAGGGGGCCCCGAGAGCACCGAGACGTTGTGATAAAAAAAGTAAATATATACATGACATAAAAATAATATTGAATAATTTAAACGAAATTGTATTACACCCGAAAAAAAATTCATTTTGACAAAATACCAATACTAGGTTAATTGATGCCTCCTGTTGGCTGCTGCCACCGTTGGGCAAATTTAGATGCACCGCTTGGGTCAGGTGGTCGATGACTAATAGTGAGGAATGAAGTGAGTGAAAGTCATGAAAAGAAATTATCCCTCTGGAGCGGAGAAAAGAAAAAAGAAGAAGTTGGAAGACAAGAAAAACAAGACTAAGGTAGGTTTGCAATATTACAATTTTTGTTGTCATTATTTGCGAAATGATCCGTTCGTTTAGTGTAAAGTGCTTTAGGTGTCTTAGCAATCGCCTCTGATAATAAGACTGCAAGGGAAGCTCAGCTTCCCCTAAAATGTCAAAAAATAAGTGATCAAATATATACTGTTGTGTGTACATGTCATTAACTAAATATGCGCTACAACGCGCTCAACTTTTGTTCAGAATCAGCTTATTATCACTGGTAACGACGCGGCTTTTCTCTCACTCAAACCCGCAGCGTCCATAGACTTCAATAGCGAAGCAAAGAGTGCAGCGAAACAAGACGAGTCATTGGATAAATGCTGGGCTTTGTCCCGCCCATCGGACGCACAGCGTGTCTGGGGATCTATGGGGCAGTGGGCTGGCCTCGGCTGGCCCGGACGCTCAGTTTCTGCATGATGATTGGATAATCTCTCTGAGGCTGAATCCCTTTTTGATTGACAGCGAAATGAGCGAATCAGCGATCTTTTGGTGTAAACATCCGTGGGAGCGTTTTCATTCGGAGACTTTCCTAATCCTCTTAGCTGCATTTTTTTTGTTAAAAACGACTAGCGACAAATCGAGCTTCTATTTCTGGTGTGTTTTTTGTAGCTGCTTGTGTTTGGAGACTGACTTCTATCACTCTTTCTGACTTCTATCGCAGTTTCTGTCCCTACCGAGCAGCGCGTGCTGCTGAGCTCCTCCACCGTCACAAAGCGCTCACAGGCGGACAAACTTCACACTAGCCTCACGCCAGTCCCAGCTAGCGAGCTAGCTAGGTAGCAAGCTGCACATAATGGCAGACAATTTGAATGTTGTGGACCGGATTTTGGCGAAGTCATTTGATAGTCTTCCTTACGAAGAAAAACTTGGAGTTAAACAGCAGGGCAGATCAACTCCTCAGATTAATTTGTTGCAAAAGGTGGGGAAAAGTAGCTCAGCTCTCAATGGTTTGCAGGCCAAAGTTAAAGCAATAGCCCCCAGTGCAATGTGTGTGCATTGCTATGCACACACATTGCCGTTATGTTGTGGATTTCTGTGTTCATTTTGGAGATTATTTAAGTATTGTATTTATTATTTAAGTATTTAATTTTGATTACAACTTTATTTTTCTGTAAGATAATGTGAATGTCATTTGATTCTATTTTGTATTTGGATATTGAACATTTTGCACATCTGAAAGAAATTAAACTAACGTGTTTACTATAAATGCAGTCTCCTGCCTGCTGATGTTACTTTCAAATAGTTAAATTAATGAGCCATACATCACTCTATGTAGAAGTTAATTAAAGCATATTTATGAGTTTGCTACCCCTTTAAAGTTAAAAACAAGAATGATACCTGTATGATGTAAGATAATTATAAATAATGCTAATGATTGTGGGTATGTTACACACATAACAGTGTAGCCTATGGAATAATGAGGCATCTGGTGCTGAGGTGATGGTAGGGGGGCCCCAAATGAAATTCTGTTTAAGGCCCCATAAAGGCTTGGGCCGGCCCTGCTCCAAAGTGTGTGTGTGTGTGTGTGTGTGTGTGTGTGTGTGTGTGTGTGTGTGTGTGTGTG